>NC_064850.1:153939123-154034123 GCF_024139225.1 Suncus etruscus | reverse complement strand
CATCCTTTGCCCTAAGCAAAAGCCAAAATCACTGTCTACAGAAGACTGACTTTGACAAATACGGTCTGGACAGAACCTATCAAGAGACCAATGAGGATGTTTCTTGTCTAGGCCTTGGCTTAGGATTTGTACAAAAACCAAGATCCCTCATACCAAAGGTCTAACTTTGACATCTGTGACTGAGCAGAACTTCTGGAACTATGCTGAAAGACTATACCCTAGACTCTGTCCTAGGTTCTGAACAATAACTAAGACCACTAATTACAGAAGACTGATTACAACAACAGTGATAGAATAGAACTCCTAGAATCATAAAGAAAAATTCTCCCCTAGCCATCACTCTATGACCTACACAAACAAAAAGATCTCTAACTACAGAGGTGGAATGTCACCCAAATCTGAGTGGAAAGCTTCCTGGCACCATAAAAAGACCTTGGGGTGTGTAAATGAGTGAGCATGGAGCTTGTAGTGTTCTCATGGCAGTATGTTTCAAGGGTAATGAAACCCTGTATCTCTTAGGCCAAGGGAATCCCTGCTGTAATTTTCCCACTATTTACCATGCCTATGTAAAAAAAAAAAAAGGAAGAAGAAGAAACACAAACATTTTTTAAAGAAGTTGCTGGTCTGGGTTTTTGTTGTTGTTGTTGTTGTTGTTTTCTTTTTTTCCCCCATAGCTAATGGGTTTGGCTTTTGGTTTATTCTTTGTTTATGTTTTTTGTAATTTTGTTGATACTCCCTTATTGTTTTCTTTTGTTTTTGCTTTGTTTTGTTTTACTGCCTTTTTCTTCTTTTTCCCTACCTTCTTCTAAATGGATATTTATAACACCTAGATGGACTCCTCCTAGTTTTTCTCTTTTTTGTTTGCCTTTTTTTCCCTTTCCCCAATGGTACCAAGACCAGGCAGTTGAATGTTCATTTGGTGGAAATAAAAACTGATCAGACATGAATACCAAATCCAAAGTCAATGACAACAGAATTGATACCCAATTTACAACAAACTGTACAAAGGGGGAACAGTTGTACTAGCATTATGGGGTAAAAGAGGGAGATGTGGGATGCATGTGGGAACAAGGGTAGACGAAGGACAACACTGGTGGTAGGAATGCCCTCATTCCTTGTCACTATGTACCTCAAATATTACTGTTAAAGAACTGTAATTCACTTCTACCACAATAAAAGTAAAAAAAAAAAAACCTTCTTTTTGGAAAAAAATCCCTCTGAAAGTATGTGTATTAAGTGAATGAATGAGGGTAATAGAAAGCCTGTCTAGAGTACAGGAGGGGTTGGGGTGGGGAAGAGGGAGAATCGAGACATTGGTGCTGGGAAAGCTGCACTGGTGAAGGGGGTGTTCTTTACATGACTGAAACCCAAGTACAATCTTATTTGTAATCAAGGTGTTTAAAAAAAGATAATAATAAAAAACAAAATAACAGGAAATAATTCTGAATCCAGAGTTAAGAAAATTACTTTTTGAGTTTGTTCTTGAACAGGTATGTTTTCTATTACCAGAGGATCAATATCAAAGCAAATATTTGGGTTCCGACTCATTCTAGCCTTTGAGATATCTAGGAAATAACTGTTTCACAAACTTCTCTTTTAAATAAAAAAGAATGTATGTGTATTTATTGAACAATTAAATAATGTTGTGAATTAATTAAACAATATAAAGTATATTTGAGCAAAAATTTACTGTGCAAAGGCTGGAGGAACTGAGATAAAATCAACATGACTTCTAGGCATACTCAACAAATGAAAAGCTAAACACATAAATTTCTGATCCAATAGGTGTGCAAAGGAATGTTTTGAAAGAATTAGATTCTAGGCAATGTGTGGTCAATATTTTGAAAGATACATAAATATGAGTAATATACTATAGAGTTATATGAGCTTTTAAGTTTTAGAGACAAAGATTTTATTCAAATATTTATTTTCTGAAAAAGGAACCGATTCTCATTAATTGTTGGTAAGAATATGAATTATTGCAGCTATTATAGAAAATAGTTCAGAGGTCCCTTAAAATTAACAATAAAACTAAAGATGTGGCTTAGTGACACATATCTAGGACCCTGGATTATATTCTAGGACCACATGTATGCACACTTATGCACACACACACTCTATAATCTCATCCTACTTTTGGGTAAATATAGTCAAAGAAATTAAATTAGGTATTCTGAAGAGATATGTATACCCTAGGTACTTTTAGTATTATTCATAGTAACCAAAATAGTAGTAGCTAAGATATGGAAACAATCTAAATGTCTACAGATAAACAGGTAAATAATATGTGTGCATATATATGTTTATATGTGCACATGCCTATGTATCCTCTCAAATGCCATTTAGAATTAAAAGAAAGAAATTCATCCATTTGTGATTATATAAAAAGTAGAAAACTTTATGCAAAGTAAAATAACCAAAGATAGTTGTCAGGAAGACAAAGACTGAGGGGCCGGAGTGGTGGCACAGCGATAGGGTGTTTACCTTGCTTGTGGCTGACCTAGGACAAACCGTGGTTTGAGCCCCCGGCATCCCAAATGGTCTCCCAAACCAAGAGCGATTTCTGAGCACATAGCCAGGAGTAACCCCTGTGCATCACCCAGTGTGACCCCCCCTAAAAAAAAAGAAAAAAGAAAGAAAGAAAGACAAAGACTGAGATTGGAATGGTAGTAAGGTGAGTAAGGCATATGGCTAATATAGGTTCGATTTCCCAGCACCCCATATCCTCTTAGCCCCATCAGGAGTGATCTGAGTGTAAAAAGCCAGGAGAAAGTCCTGAGTAAGTCATATGTGGCCCCCAAACAAAGACACTACTTTATGACATCACTTATATGTAGAATATAAAATATTGAAGCTATGGAGTAAAATAGGGAGAAGTTAGTCAAAGGACACCAAGTTCAATAATAAGATGAAAAAATTCTGGAACCCTAATATAGAACATAGATGTAGGTTTTCTGGAAGATATAGAAACAATGTAACCAGGCAGGCTTTCCAGCTTATTGAGCTGAGTACATGCTTTACATGTCGGAGGTCTGAATTTGATTCCCAGCATTGCATGATCCCCAAAGCAATGCTGAGAGTGACTTTGGAGGAACATGTAGGGAGTAGGCCCTCAGTACCACCATGTGCTAAAACAAAGCAAACAAAATTATCTTTGTTATGAAGATGAAATTTATTGAGGAAGTAGATCTCAAATATTTTCACCACATCAATAGAAATTATAAAGATAATAGATACATGACTTATTTTGATTGTGGCAATTATATAATATGCATGTATATCTTAAATACATATACTTTTTGTCAACCAGACTTTGGTAATCCTATGAATTGCAATTTCATCATCTACTTAAAAGATAATACCTTGGTAGGTTTAAATGAGAAAATTGTAAGACAACTAACAGAGTTGCAGAGTTTGTAGCCATACTTCATCTGAATGTCAAGGTATCTTTATTGATCTTCAAAGAAGAGAAACTGTATCTGAGAAAGAATTGATTTCCTATGCTTTGCATGTTTGGATAAAGTATTTTGGGTGAGAGAATTATGGGGTGCTTCATTTACCAAATAGAAATATTTGAATTGTGATCTAAAATCGGTGTAGGATTTTAGCAGAAAGAGCAAGAAGATAGTGTGCAGACTCGAGTTGTGACTTTTTTTTTTTTTTAGGGGAGACACACCCAGTTATGTTC
Source organism: Suncus etruscus (assembly GCF_024139225.1). NCBI lineage: Eukaryota > Metazoa > Chordata > Mammalia > Eulipotyphla > Soricidae > Suncus > Suncus etruscus. The sequence goes on along the minus strand of NC_064850.1, from coordinate 154,030,435 downwards.
AGAACTTACTCCTGGTTTTTTGTGTAAGGATCAATTCTGACAGGGATTGGGGAACAATATATAGTGCCAGGGATTGAAACGAGTAAATTATAAGCAAGACAAGTGCTCTACCACTCAACTATTGCTCCAGTCCTAGACTAGAATTGTGATTTATACAAAATAGAGTTGAATAAAATTGTGGTAAAACTTAATTATGTATGTTGGAAGGCCTTAAATGCCAAGCTAATGAGGTAAAGGGAGGTAAAAAGAGGAATAGAATATCAACTTTTTAAATCTCAGAGAATTTGGATTTTGAAGGTTCTTTTCCTTGAAGTTGAGATTATTTTAGGTATAAAATTATGTTTTATATATTTAAATTATAATTAAACACCCATGTCAATTAATTGCAGAGAACATCTTTCACCTGTACCTAATATGGATGAATATTCCAGGTTTCCTGGGAATCAGAATTTACTACCACCTACAAGTATCTCATAGGTCAATGTGCTGCTTTCTTAAGTTGACTTAGATGATAGATTTTAGGGAATCAGAAGTGTCAGGGGTTTACTTATTAATAATAAAAGCAGACTGTTCTGCCTCCACATGCATGTTTAAACTTGAAGCTGCTTTTTATTCCTGGGTAGGTTGTAATAGTTACTTACATCCTTATATGTCGCTTACTCTTACACATTGTAAATTATTGTTCCTTTTCATTGTATCATATATGATCAAAATATCATTACAACTGAAAAAAAAATCCCCACATGCCCTTAAATTTGCTATGGGGTGAAAGGTTACTGCTTATTGAGAAAAGAGGACTTCCAATTTATGTGGTTTGGGTTGAATTTCAGAATCCCATTTGCACTTACTATGCACTATACTTTATTTATTCTGAAGACAAAGAAGAATGAAAGTCTTGGAAGAATGTTTTTAAAATCCCTCTATGGGTAGTCAGTGGATAACAACAGTAGAAACACAAACAAAAGTAATATGTTGATTCATAATGATTTATTCTCTGTAGTTTTGGGGTTCTGTTCTATCATTTCAAACCCCAAGAAAGGAACTAAAGAAGTTAGTTATAAGAGGAGGAATTCCCATACTCATTACTTCTGCACACTGCTTTCAGCTGTATTTATCAGGACAACTTTCCCAGTAAAACTGCAATCAAATAGGAATGCGGCTTTGGAGGCAATTAAGGCAGGACACCAGGTAAAAATAAAGACTTAAAAAAAGAAACCAGATATTGAATACCTATTTTCAAATTATTAGGAGCTTCTTTTTTTAATGCACTCATTGTTTGTGTCTGTGTACATGCTTTTCAAGGTAAACGTATCACATAGACGGGTACATTATTACTTTATAACCCCTAGTGAGTATTACTCAGACAGGCTGTGTTAAATTGATATAGATATGAGCACTGCATTTGTGACTCAGGTTGAGTTACAGGGAGGTGAAACTGGTTGATTGGCTTATAAAGTGCCTTAATGAGTGACAACTTGTTGGAAATTGTGTGATATTTTGAACTAAGGCTATTGTGAATCTGTTGAGGAAGGAATGGGAAGAACAACAATGATATTTGTGCATTGTTACTGTTTACGAAATTCTTTCAGCTGAGTCAGTTTAACTATTGTACTTGTCAGTGTCCTATACTGAGGCAGGAAACCAAAAGACACTGTTAAGGCTACTTGTGGGAATCTTGTTAATCTGAAGGCCTATTTTGGTCCCAGACCAATATTTTGGAGTTTACTAACTTTGAAAAGAGCAAAATTTGTTGAGACTTGCAGAATCAATTTCTTGAGTGTACAGATTTACTGTTTCCCAGTTAATTTTGAATTTTACACATATATAAAATGACCATTATTGTGTTAACTCCAGTGTTTCTTTATCTAGTAACTGGAATAACCCGTACAAGAGCAGAGCTTTGAGCAAGCTCTCTGTCTGTCTGCCTGTCTGTCTGTCTGTCTCTTTGGATTTTGGGCTATACCTGGCAATGTTCAGGGGTTACTCCTGGCTCTGTGCTCATAAATCACTCTTGGCAGGCTCGGGGGACCATATGGAATGCTCGGAATTGAACCCAGGTCTATCCGGGGTTGGCCACATGCAAAGCAAATGCCCTACCACTGTGCACTCTCTCCAGCCCCCAAATTCTCTTCTTTGATGAATCTATTTTATTTGAGAACCTATGTTATTTGCTCCTCTTTGTGTTTCCCATTGTCCTGTGTCCCCCCCACCTTGATGAGAGAAATAAGAAAATAAAAAAAAAAAAAGAAAAAAGAAATAAGGAGACATTAGATTTTCTGAAAGAAATTACTCAAAATTCAGAACAAGTTCAGGGTGCTTCTAGTTGTGTAATTGGGCTGGAGCAATAGTACAGCAGGTAGGGTGTATGCCTTGCATATGTAGACCCTGGTTCGATCCCTGACATCCCATATTATCCCTAATGCACTGCTAGGAGTAATACATGAGTGCAGAGCCAAGAGTTAATCCTAATCAGTGACAATTCTAAACTCCTGCTTGTGCACTGGATCAAGTAATTAGATATTTATATGATAGGTAAATTCACAGACTTTTATCTAAAAGTTTGCCAATTAATGTTTTACATTCCTTTCCGCACCATCTTATGAGATTGCTTTAAAGTGCTTAAAACTGTACTCCAAATTATCAGATGCCAAGACAATGCATTTTTGCAACAATATTAATGAGGTGATCTAAAGGCATGATGTAGCAACACATCTTGACAACTACCCAACAAGATATAATTCTGGGCATGTTTAGAGAATACATTTTGTTTCCTTACAAAAATAACCCCTATGTGCTGGTCTCTGTACCACAATAATAAGAAACTAAGATCTGGTACTATTTATATTGTAGACCCACTCTACAACTGCATCCTCCCAATGGCTCAGCTTCAATGTTTTCCACTAATCACTGAAGAGACTTCTAACCACCAACGAACTCCAAATATGCTGCTTTTGTGGGCGACATCTCCAGGGACGATTTGGAACCAGGCTGGCCATCTCTTCCTCTAGCCTCTATACTTCCAGAAGTCCTGGCAGCCACACCCACTATCCAGAGTCTTCCACCATGTCTGCACAAGGCGCCAAACCATAGACTCATCCAACTCTTGAAAGAGAAACACAGTTAGCAGCAAAAAATCACGTACATGTTGGCCTCATAACCTATTGCATTGGGGGCCCTCAAAGTTATGGACCACGTGGCTATACCCCTATTATCTTAATACTGAATTCCCTGTAGTAATACACCAATTAGATGTGAAGTTTTCATAGAACTCACATAAGCTCAACAAACAAAACCAACAACAAAATGTTTAACTAGTAATATACAGCTTAGTAGAATTTCAGACAATGATATAATGACCCCATAGTGAGATATAATGATCTCCACAAATTTTTTAAATTTTTTCATAAATATATTACCATTTAGATGTACCAAACAATATCAAGTAAATTATTTGTACCTGCTAAGTGGTAGGCTTCAAGGAGGTTGAGACATTGATGACAAGGGTGAAGGGAATGTTATACTGGTGTTGGAATATTGAATGCAAGAAATAATAATATTATTAATAACCCTGTAATCCAAGGTGTCTAAAATAAAGAATTTAAGTGGGGAAAAAAGAAAAGTTTGTGCATATGAGTGTTTATAGTGAATTCTGTTTTAAATAAAAGACATGGTCCAGGGGCCGGAGAGGTGGCACTAGAGGTAAGGTGTCTGCCTTGTAAGTGCTAGCCAAGAAAGGACCACAGTTCGATCCCCTGGTGTCCCATATGTCCCCCCCCAAGCCAGGGGCAATTTCTGAGTGTTTAGCCAGGAGTAACCCCTGAACATCAAATGGGTGTGGCCCGAAAAACCAAAAAAAAAAAAAAAGACATGGTCCAGGTGACACTTTACAATTAATAAGAATATTATCAGTTGACTTAAGCTTTAAATTCAGGGGAACTTTGAAGAATCATTTGATTTTGATTTTTATCAAAGAATTGTTTTTAATAGTTTTTAATTATTTAGTATTATTATCGTTTTTTTTTTTCATGGTGGGTCCACCTGGTGGTACTCAGGGCTTATCCTGGCTCTGTGCTCATTTTAGGAAGCACTCCTTGTGGTGCTGAGATCACTACTGGTGAGACTATGCATTTAAAATGGCTTATGTTTAGTAAGAAAGATGTTTTAAGGGTGGATTTTTATAGGTTTATAAAGATATGAGTTGCCTGGCAAGTACCCAGCAAGTGCCTTACCTGCTGTATTAACTCTCAGGCCTCTTAGTTATTTTTTTTAAACAAAAGTACAGAGACAAATACTATTTGTATTTGAGAGTTAAATGCATTATTGAAAATAAGGATGCTTTTGAACTCCAGTGGGTTTATTTTCCTTCTTGGGGAATAGACTAATTCCTCAACTCTGCTAACTATTTGCTATAGAAAAACTAATTTCACTTCTGCCAATAAAGTTCTCGGATAAGTTTGATTTTCTTTTGATGAAAATTAATATTCTTTCTGTTTGCCCCTGCTCTTCTCTTTGATAAGATACAGTAGAGGCTTATATTCTCTCACCCAGCTCATGATCAGGTCATATTTGTCCACAAAGAAGCTGGGAAACTGTAGGTGGGCTGACCTTTCTGTGGTATTATGCTACTGATAGATTTGAACTATGCATTTTGAGTGCCTTATATTTAGTAGGTGATGCTTTGAGGATGGATTTTTATGTTTGTAAAGATGCATTGAACAGCAAAATACCAATCTTTGCTCCATTTATTTCTCCTAGTCTTTGTGTTAGATTCAACCCCCCTTCATGAAGAAAATGATTTAACAGAATACTAAAGAATATTAAATTTAAAAAATGTGAGGAAGATCAGATAAATGTGAAGAAAGGAAAAACAGAGGTTTATACTATATTATTGTTTTTGATTTCCTCCTTACAAAAATGAAAATGGATGTTTGAATTTATTGGAGCTTGGAATTCAAAAATTTGGGGGCCAGATATTCCATTTTATTTATAGATCATGATTTTTTTTGTTTAGAAAGTTATCCTGACTGAATGAGTTTTGAATTTACTCACAAGCAAACACCAATTAGGCTGAACAATGACTACATATAGATAGGCTCACTCACAGTAGATGACAAAGGCTAGTCTGAAGTTGCTGTGGGCTGACAACAGATAGAGCTTTGAGGGCAGAAAGCAATAAGGAGATCCTGTGACACAGGGCAGGAGCACTATCCTGGAGAGATTGGCAGATATGGATCTGGTTCCAGTGCAGACCATTGCTGGCTGTGTGATTGTCACACAATTTTTAAATAACCTATCACATGCTATTACCTTTACTCTATTTTATTAAAAGATTTTCGCTATTAAAATTTTTCCTTTGTTGTTAATGTGATGAATGCTACTTGGTTGTGATGTGCCAGAGACCTCATACTTTGTGGTATTGGGAATCCCAGCCAACATAGTTACTGAGATCACACTCAGGCATGTGGGTGGCACCAGGGGTTCGACCTTTGTCCTGCAAGGCAGGCACTTTAACACTGAGCTATCCCTAGATCCACAGCTTTAGTTTTCCTCAACACTTATCACATCTGCCAGATTAAACACGAAAATAAATGTGTTGCCTTATCCCAGCTACCCTGAATTAGTTCCAAGAAATCAGTGACTTGGTTTTGATTTTTGCAGTATATTCAGGGATAAGAGAAGTGCTGAACATAAAAAAACACATTCCTTGGGGCCGGAGTGGTGGCACAAAAGGTGGGCGTTTGCCTTGAACGCCTAGGACGGACCTCGGTTAGATCCCCCAGCGTCCCATATGGTCCCCCGAGCCAGGAGCGATTTGAGTGCATAGCCAGGAGTGACCCCTGAGCATCACTCGGTGTGGCCCAAAATCCAAAAAAAAAAAAAAAAAAAAAAGCACATGAATGGAATGAATATCAACTGGGAATGACTGAGTGCCTCAGTTGTAAGGGTGTAAGGTTTGAGTATGGTGTAAGCTACCTGAGCAAGGCTCCATTACACAGAAATAGTTATTAAATAATCTTTTCTTTTCTCTTTCTCCTGAGTCTCACCCCCCTTACTTGCAGATATTCAGTATTCAGGTGGCCCTTTCCAAACCTTTTTCTCTGGAAAGTATTTGATCAGAATAGATTAACACCTAGAGTGAATTTAAATGAAGAGATTATGTCTCCCAGTTATATGAATTTGTTAGTTATTTCTAAATTATGGAATAAAAGGAAATGATCCTTGTTAAAAGAATTCCAGGTATTAGCCGAGAGAATGGAAATAGAGCAGAAGAGATGTGAAGGCTCACTGCTCCTGAAACACGACATTGGTCCATTCCTGCTCTGCCAGGGAGGACGGTTGGCTCAGAGTGACTCACAGATTCTAGCGGCTCTCAGTGTTCAAGAATCTGAGGAGTGTCTGCTCCTGAGATGAATTTAGTGTCAAGTGGAGAGAGTCCTTGATTGTGAGTCAGGAGACTGGAATTCTACCTCATCTTTCATTAATTAACTTGGGAATATACACATAATTAATAAAACACATGTCAAAATAAAATAACTGATAATCTTCTAGGTCTTCAGCTAACACATACAAGCACAATGAGCTTTGTTTCTGTTGGGCTTTGTGCTTTAGTCATCATTTGACCCAGATCTTGATTGTGGGTTTTTACATGCAAGTTCTTTGAGCTATGGGTTTTAAGTTCTTGTGAAATTGTAATAAATGTCAATTTGAGAAACTTTGGAAACATAATAAAAATTACTAGTAATCTAATCATTAAGATAAATTGAATTATCCTGAATGATCATTCTAAATAAACAGTAGTGTGCCTGCATTTAATTAAAACATTTTTATATAACAATTGACCTTTAACATCATAACTTTCATGAATAGCATAATATATATTTATACTGTAATTTATTTTTTATCTTTTTGGGCCACACCAGTGGTACACAGGGGTTATTCCTGGCTCTGTGCTCAAATATTACTCCTGGCAGGCATAGGGGATTACTTGGGATGCCAGTGATTGAACCTGAGTATGTCCCAGGATAGCCACATGCAAGGCAAATGCCCTACCACTGTGCTATCACTCCAGTCCTCAAATATTTTTTTTTTGGTGATAACAATATTGTAAATCACAGATTCTAAAAGGAAAAAAAAAAGGAAGAGAAAGAGAAGAAAAATGTCTGCCATAGAAGCAGGCAGAAGAGAAGGCAGGAGGAGATGAAAACTGGGAATATGGGCCCGGAGAGATAGCACAGCAGCGTTTGCCTTGCAAGCAGCCGATCCAGGACCAAAGGTGGTTGGTTTGAATCCCGGTGTCCCATATGGTTCCCTGTGCCTGCCAGGAGCTATTTCTGAGCAGACAGCCAGGAGTCACCCCTGAGCACCGCCGGGTGTGGCCCAAAAACTTAAAAAAAAAAAAAAAAAGAAAACTGGGAATATTGGTGGCTAGAAATTTGTACTTAGTGAAGGGTAATGGACATTGTATGATTGAAACTCAATTATGAACACCTATGTAACTGTGTATCTCACAGTAATTCAATTAAAGAATTTATTTATTTTTTTAAAAATTGAATTCCCCATAGGCTTGAGTACTCAGAGAATGCTGCCCAGACATACAATTACCTAATTTTTGATAAAGGAGCAAGAAATCCTAAATGGAGCAAAAAAAAGCCTCTTCAACAAGTGGTATTGGCACAACTGGTTAGTCACATGCCAAAAATCAAACTCAGACCCTCAACTACTTTCTTACACAATACTTTGTCCCTCAAGTCCCCAGATTGTAACATATTATAATATTTCTTAACAGCACACAAGGCAATCTAAAGCCATAAAAGTTATGTAACTCCTTAAACATTAGAGGCATAGTATTTTTTACATTTCCATGTACATGCATAATAGCTTAAGTTAACCTCAAATTTTAAGTGGATTTTTTTTTTTAGGATTAGAGTCAAAGGAGCACATTAAAACGGTGTTAGAGTGGCAATTGTTGTTTGCATAGGCCCACCAAAATATGAGGGGCATGGAAAGGAATAACCTTGACCTAAATATAAAGAGACCCTACCCCTGAAGTTTCCTGGCATAAGACCAACTCTAGGCTCCAGGAAAGTTAGATCGTCCAATCCAAGACATTGTGCGTAGTGCCAACACACTTTTCACACAGTCTCTGTTGTTGGTATCATGTTTCTGTATTAAAGATCCTGGAATCTGCATATTCTACATTGAAGTCAGGATGTGGAGTGCCTTCTCGTTTCACCTCACCATTAAAGGGCAATGCAGGAAGCCCTGTCCTGTAAGCAGGTCGTTGTTAAGTCTTCTCAGTGTTAAGGGAAGTCTCTTTTGAGTAGGGCGATGTCTGAGCAGTGGTAGGGTCTTCCGTGGTAGAGGATTGCTTCCAGGTGATGTTATAAACAAACCTGGATGTTTCGTGAATGGCTTCCCTGATTCAGGGGTGAATGGAAAATACCCTTTCTTCTGAGGCCTGTGCCAGGTCATTATGCCAATGTTCAGGGTTTAAGGTCCCTTTGCACTACAAAATTTGTGTATCCAATCTCTATTAGATAGGATCATATTTGTATGTATAGTATTTTCCCATTTTAATGTGCCTATGCAAAAAAGGAGCAATGCCACGTGGCGTTATTGGTGCATATGGGGGCCATAAGAACAAGTCCAACAATCCCTATGACATGGTTCAATCATAAGCATTAAACTAGGGGACTCTCACCAAAATTCCTTGTTGAAGAGCTCATAAAGAGAAGATTAAAAAGTGGTAGAATCATCACTGTATAAGAAAATATTTAGTAAGACTTATAGTTGTTAGAGAAAAAACACAAAATATTCTAAAGAAATATGTGTCCATTTTATGTATTTTGAAACAGTTTGGGGTTGTTACACACAATGCACGGCTTTGGTCTGTGATTAGGTTTGTGCAATACTGGTTAAAAAGAGTAATGTGGGTTAGTGATGTTTGGAAGGGTGAGAGAGTTAAGGAGTAAAAATGAGCTTTGTAGGGGTGTGGGAAAGGGCAGAATACAAAATGGACATTCTGGATACGCAAAACATAACATAAAGATAAGGAATACTCTTAATACACGCAGTGCACACGGGGGCAAGCCCCTGCGCGGATTTCCATATACAGAGTGGTCAGAAATTGCCAGGGACAAACTTAGTGCAACCGAGCAAATCTCAGCACACCCCAAGTTAGGACCAACCATTTCTGGCCGCCTGGGCTGCCACCCCAGAAGGCCTGGAGGCCAGGGGCAGAAGAGGGGAAGGCTGGGGGTCAAGGCTCCCAGCGCACCCAAGATAGGGAGAAGGCCTTCCACATGGGGTCTCCCCCAACCCCATGCCGGCTAGAGCTAGCCTCCAGCTCAAGAGAGGATTGAGAGAGAGCCGGAAGCCGGGATCTGCCCGCCCTACACCCTGTGCCCTTCCCACCCTAGAGCTGAGGGAAGGGCGGGGAAAGCTTGGGACCCCATCCAGGAGGGACCCCCGACACCCACCTTGTCTGGCCTCCTGAGCTGCCACCCCAGAAGGCCTGGAGGCCGGGAGCAGAAGAGGGGAAGGCTGGGGGCCTATCAAGGCTCCCAGCGCACCCAAGTTAGGGAGAAGGCCTTCCACATGGGGTCTCCCCCAACCCCATGCCGCCTAGAGCTAGCCTCCAGCTCAAGAGAGGATCAAGAGACAGCCGGAAGCCAGGATCTCAGAATTCATCTTTTTCAGAGCTGAGAAATATGTATTTATATGTGTTTACCACAATTTGTTCACTTTTCTGTTGTTGGTACTTGGTTTGTTGTATATAAAACTATATAGAGAACACCGTAATGAACATAGTGTGTGTGTATCTTCTATGACTGACTCTTCCAATGTCATTTCTTCAACTTGAATTCTTTTAATTCACATTATCTATGAATACTAGTCGTTGTCAAAACACAATGTTTCCTTTACACTTACTTTATTTTCATCAATGGTCTTTATTAAAATGAATAAACTAATGTAAAATTAGGGATTTTATTTTTTATATACTTATATGACTTCAGGACATGGTTCAATGCCTGAAAAAGGACGAGTCTTAATCACAACTGCAAATGCAAAAACTTTGTCACTAAGCCCAAAGTTAGAAATAAAAGCATATATATGATTTATTTATTCTTTTATTTAATTTTTTGCTCACACCTAGTGGTGCTCAGGGCTTACTCCTGGATCTGCTCTTGGATCACTTCTTGTAGTTTCAGGAACCCGAATGGAGTTTTGGGGATTGAACCTGGGTCAGCTGCATGCAAGGGAAGTGTCCTACCCACTGTTCTGTCTCTGTCATCCTAGATTGTTTTATTTAAAACATTTTTTGGTCAAAACATTGGGACACTTAATACCAACACTGGTGAGAAACAAACATTGTTTTAACATTTTGGAGTATAATTTTGTAACAGATATCAAAATTAAAAACAATTACCATTGTTATTTGAGGACATTAACTACAAGATTATTTATTATTTTGATTTTTGGGTCACACCCGATGATACTCAGGGGTTACTCCTGGCTATGCGCTCAGAAAACACTCTTGGCTTGGGGACCATATAGGATGCCGGGGGATCAAATCGCAGTCTGTCCTGGATCAGCCACGTGCAAGGCAAATGTATACCACTGCACCATCGCTCTGGTCCCAAGGTTATTTATTGTAATGAAGAAAGGGATAATAAAAATCTCAAAAATAATATTAAACCTGTATTAAATTAAATTGTTTCTGTATTGATTCTTATATTAAAACTGTTAAGATATATCTATGTGAGAGTCCTACACATTGCTACAAAGTAATGATGTCAATCTGGATTCACCAAAAATGAAAGGTCTTCCCTCCATATAGTCAAAGGAAAATATAGCATGTAAGTAATAGGGAATTTATTTAGCCACAAACTGAGTATGTTTTATAGATAGGCACAGTGAGACAACTGGGAGGGTTTTTACCTAAACTCTGGGAATATATAGCTTGTGAACTACCTATCAGTTTTGATTTTATTTTTTTAAAATTCTCCTTGCTCCTTCCACCCTTCCCTTTCTTCTACCTCTCTTTTTCTTCCTCCTTCTTATCTCCTGCTCCTCTTCTCTCAAAGGAATGTTTGGCAATAAGACAATTTTGCAGAAAAAGGTAATTTTATTTGGTGAGAAAGATATAAAAGACATTTTCTCATCTTTGAAATGAGACATCTTGGAGATAGACGATTCTCATCCATCTCCAAGTCTGCTGGCTTGGCAGACATGAAGCTCATTACAAAGAGTGGTGAGTGGACTTGGATTAGACAAACTATTCTGCCAGAACCTAGAGCTGGTCTTAAGCCAGGAAACTTCAGGGGTAGGGTCTCCTTGTATTTATGCCAAGGCTTTTCCTTCCTATGTCACCCATATTTTGGTGGGCCTATGCAAACAATAATTGCCACTCTAATACCATTTTTACTTTGTTCTTTTGACTCTAAACCTTAAAAAAAACCTACTTAAACTTTTGAGGTTAACATAAACTAATATGTATATGCATGGAAATGTAAAAAATACTATGCCTTCAATGTTTCAGGGGTTACACAAATATCATGGCTTTAAATTGCTTTGTGTACCACTAAGAAATGTTATAATGTATATCTGGAGACTTGAGGGACAAAATAATTGTACATGGGTTCTGTTTTATTTCTTGTTAATGTTCCTTGACTTTATGTTCAAAATTAAGGTGTCAGCAAGGGGATTTCTTTTGAGAACTCTGTTTATTGGTGATTGTCCTTCCATGGTAACTTTACCTTGTCCTCTTTCTTTGCATCATTGTTCTCCTAAATAAAATAAATAATAAAAAAAAACAAAGAGTGGTGAGTGCAGTTAGAGAAATAACTACACTGACAACTATGGTGACAATGTTAATGAGTCAGAGAAGTAGCAAGCAGGAGGGAGAGATTGGGGACATTGGTGATGGGAATGTTGCACTGGTGAAGGGCAGTGTTTGTTTTATAATTGAAACCCAACAACAATCATGATTGTAATTAAGGTGCTTAAATAAAGATAATATTTAAAAACTATTATAGAAAATAAAAGAAAAAATAAATAAAATTCTTTGGTTGGAAAAATAGAAGGACAAAAATAACTTCACAGCAAATTTACATTTCTGTCCTGAGCTATGCCAATGGACACCAGAAAATTGCTCCATAGTTTGTGAGTTCTGTTTATAATAACTATCTAATGGATTGAGTGAAATGAGGAGTGTGTGACCAATCCCTTCCTCATATATAGCCAGGCCTACTTCTTGTCACTGTGTGACTCAGGTATATCACTTCCTTCAGGTTCCAATTTTCTTAGTACAGTTATGAGATTAGGCCACTGCTTGATCTTCAGATTTTAAACCTCTTACCTCAATAATTTAGGGAATAGACAGTACCAAACAACAACAAACCCTGAGAAACACCAATAATACTATCCAGCTAATTCATTATTTAGATTTGAAGGAACAATACAGAGCTTCATGGAAGGCAACAGCTTAAGTGATTCATAGTCTTGCAATCAAGGTTTTTAAAAATATTTTAATTACTTTATTACAGTGGTTTATATAGTTTCTCACAATACCTTCATTTTTGGCTTTCCATATTCCAATACCCTCCCACCATTAGTGTAAAATTTTCTCCACCATTGCCACCAATTCTTATCCATCTCCAAGTCTGCTGGCTGGCAGACAGAAAATAATTTACTTTATATATTTGCAATCATTAATGAAACATTAAAGAAGTTACTTTAAAGAACAAATCTTGTCAGTACTTTGTCATTAAGTATAGAACTCACTCATGGCTCTCTCTCATGGTGACACTCCATGAGATTAAGACCTGTTTATTTCTAACTTGCTAAGAAGTTTTCTTTTCTTTTTTATGTCTTTATTTAAACACTGTGATAACAAATATGATTGTAGTTGGGTTTCAGTCATACAAATAACACCACCCTCCTTCATCAGTGCAACAGTCCCAAAACCAATGTCCCCAATCTCCCTCCTCCCACACCCCCTGCCTGTATTCAAGACAGGGATTCTGCTTCTCTCACTCATTAACATTATCATGGTAGTTGTTAGTGTAGTTATTTTTCTAACTCTACTCACCACTCTTTGTGGTGAGCCTCATATCATGTGCCGGTCTTTCCAGCCCTCATCTCTGGGCACTATAACAATAATGTCTTTTATTTTTCTAAAAATCCATAGTTCAGTGAGATTATTCTGTGTGTTGCTCTCCCTCTGGCTTATTTCACTCAGCATAGCAGTTTCCATGTACATCCATATATAGGAATATTTCATGACTTTATTTCTCCTGACAGCTGCATAATATTCCATTGTGTATATATACCACAGTTTCTTTTTGCTAAGAAATTTTCTACTTTTTCAATAATGAGTTAATATTACATTCATACTGAACATTTTTAGAGGGGCACACCCAGTGGTGATCAATGGTTACTCTTGGCTCTGTATGCAGAAATTACTCCTGGCAGTGTTTGGGGGAATAATGGAACGTTGGGGATCAAACCCAGGTTGGCTGAATTCAAAACAAACACCCTACCCACTGTACTATTGCACTGGCCCTTATATTTAGCATTCTATGTTGATTCAGGTGATTCTTTTTGTATCTATTGAGGTTTTTATTATGACCTTATAATCATTAGTACATACACTTGTGCATTATCTATATTTTCTAACATAAAGCCAATATTCCCTTTTCAGCATAAAACACATATACTTTTTATCAGCCTTTTCAGATTTTTTCTTAAATTTTTTTAAATTCTTTTCTCCCTTTTACTAAATTATATGTTTGTAGGATTCATATATTTTATGTAAAAATGTGAATGTGTCCGCATAAAATTATTCATTAAGTTTTAAAATGTATGTACTATATAAAAGACAATGTAAAAGGTAAGTTATGTATTATATAAGCTTTAAAATGTTTATACTGTATAAAAGAGAGATATATAATTTTTGGAAAAAACTTTAGATCAATATATTAATTTATAATTTTGTGAAATTTTAGGAATTTAACCTTATTCATCTATAAGTGTATAGGTGTTTTCACAATGTCTTTTTAAAAGGTTCTCTTTCATATAGGGGTTACCAAAAAAAAATAAAAGAAAGAAAACAAGTGTCAAAATCATAGGAAATGGAGATTTTGTTCATAGTAATGAGCTTTTATGGTTGGAAGTGTGGCTGGGAAGGACCCTTGGGGCAGTGGTTGAGGGTGGTGGGCTCACTGGTAAAGGCTGTGATGTTGGGATGATGTGTGCATGAAAGTATAATTAACAGTAGTATATATCCAGGTATATTAGTAAAAATAGTTAAAAATTTAAATCAGGGGCCAGAGTGACAGTGCAGCTGTAGGACGTTTGCTTTGCTCAGGACTGATCCAGGACAGACCTTGGTTAGATCCTGGCATCCTATATGGTCCCGCAAGCCAGGAAAGATTTCTGAGTGCATAGCCAGGAACAGTCCCTGAGTGTCACCAGGTGTGGCCCATAAAACAAAAAAAATTTTTTTTTAAATCATAGACACTACCTCCAAGAATGTCAGCTTTGCTTCTCTGGGTGTGGGGAAGGGGAGGTTGTAAAATAAAACTTTTCTGATAAAAATGAGAAATTCTGATAAGAACTAGTTACTAGCATCTCTTAGTGCTTAGGAAGTTAATCAAAGCAGTTGCATGTGGAATACTATGGTTAGTTCTGTAACTGAGAGGAAGCTGGGGAGGTGAAGTTTTTACTAACTAGGTTTTATGAAATCTATAAGATAATTGCAAGACCCAGGATGTTTTGAACCTAATGGGACATCAGTGCAGTTGAACTCCCAAACAGCTGTCATTCATTTTGGGGAAAACCTTGCGAATTAATTCCTTGATGTTTTTTTTACTTGTTTTCTTTTTGGATGAAAGGAATTATGCCTCAGCTAAAGATGAAACTTTAGGGGGAACATTCTTTTCAGAGCATTGTGTGGTAAAAACTTTAAACTTAAATTTGGTAAGAATTGGCAGGATGGCAAATGAAAGATTAATTGTGTGGGAATTTTTGGATCACAACCTAAAAGAGGTCTGGTTGTTTTATTCTTTGAAGTTTGGAGCTTTTCCAGCCATTGAGCTTTCTAGTGAGGCCAGGTATTGGAGTCATAGTCAATGTATTGATTGATTAATCAAAGAAATGCATGTTGTGAATTCTGTATTGGTGGCAGCTATTCATTAAAAGAGGATGAGATGTTTAATGGTGTTTCTTGCCAGAGTATTGTTATTTGGCAATAGTTTTGTATTTTCATACTCACACATAGGTACCTTCTAGTTAGCAGATTAAAACCCTGGAAGATCAATAAGGTTTTGTGAGTATATAAAATCATCAAGCAATGCCATATCTTAAAATCACAAACACAGACAAAAATGCAGTGTTGAGTGACTGTGTAGTATAGCTGCTGAACCCAGATCAAATGCAAGTGAAAAGGTGTTTTAAACTTCAGAAACTTCAGGATAAATGGAATGTTAACTGGTCTGAACTCCCACCAGGCACCCAAATGGATGCACTTTTAGTCTGTTTTGAAATTAATTCCAAGTCCAGGGAGTGGAATACATAATGTCTGTAATAATTTCAGAGTGAATCCCAGGGAAATTAAACATTAAATCTGGCTGAGATTTCACATTATAGGAATTATCAAATGTGTGCCATTAGCAAACATCATTCAGCAACTTACAGTAGCTGAAGCTGCGATGTTTAAACAAATACTCCAGTGTAACATTTCACTTATTAGGAGGCGTGACCAAACAATCAAATCACCAAGAATAAAACAGGAGTTCTAAACAGCCTGATGGTGTAAATAAAACTCCACTTACGTCTGAGCTTGGAGTTTTCTCTTCAGGGGAACCTTGAATCCAAAAGCCAAGCCTAGGGACAAGTGTATAAAACAAGTTTAAGACCCCCTTTCAGTAGAAATAAAGATGAAAAAAACCCCCAATATTTCCCCCTTTCCTTCCTGTTGCCACTACTCAGTCTGCCTCAGAAGGCTCAAACGCACACTTACACACCCTCCCGCTCTCTCCCCACTTCCCCTTCAGTCTCTCCCTACAAGTACAGTTTATCTTCCCTGAAAGCCTTATTATAGATGTGTACAGTAAAGATGGGGACCTTGTAGCCTGCTGACTGAAGCAGCTATTTATTTGTAACATTGGCTTTATGAACTCAGTTGATCAGCAAGTTTCCAGTTCTTTGTTTAAACTTGGACTGGAGCATTCTTGCTTAGTTACTCTCGTCTCAACAATAGGGTGTTGTTCCGTTCTCAACAGCCACGAGGACCTGCTTTAGTCCCTTGCATTTTGCACATGTGCAAAGAGCTCTGTGACAAATTTTCCATTTTTGGTTCAACAACATACACAGAGCAATATGCAGTAATCCACATGGAGTATACACCTCTACCTGCCATGTGAAAGAGAATACAGGTCTTTGGGAATAAACGAAAGGTTTCCATTTTCTTCAATGTTTCTTGTGTTCTGTCATCACTCTGGCCTTCAACAGAAGTTCTTGCCCTCAGGAGCTAACCCTGTAGCTAGTCTAAGATTTAGGACAGTAATTAAAAATAATCCCAGATGGAGGTAGCACCTGGGGGAGTCCCTAGAGTGCTCTGCTTGTGTGTGGGTTATTGGTTCATGTGGTGAGCACATGTGGGCTTCTTGGATTAGCCCAGCATTCCTATTGTTGCAGCTACACAACAATCCTATATTTGGCTCCTACTAAACCAGAGTACTTAGTGTCCATGTACCTAGGAGTCTTAACCACTCCTGGAAAATAGTACGAAGCCACGCAAAGATTCTAGCTAGTGAATGAATGTACAACTTGGGTATGTATTTTGAATACAACCCCCCCACCCCAAATTCCCCAAACAAATGAAAACCTCAAACCAAACAACTCATCGCATGCCACTGGGCAAAACCTTTTTATCCATGTTTTTAAATAAATGAGAAATGCTGCGACAGGCATATGTTTGATGCTGTGTCCAAATCTTAGGTGTGTGGTTGGATTTCATAAGAAGGCTGGTGGATGTTTTTCCAGCTCTTCCCTCTAGAACCGTAGCTCTCTTGTATTGCCTATGAAGGGATCCTTTCCCTTTTTAAAGCCCCTGAGTCTTTAATGCACACAGGTATATTGTAGCTTGCAGTCTGACAGCAAAATAAAAGCGACGATGTACGGTGCAGTGCCTTCGTATATTTTTTCCAAGTATGACAATGTGGAGATGGAAACCCTTTTAAACTAAGCAGAGAGCACCCAGGAGCGAAATCCAAAGCACATAAAACAAAAATCCCAATTTAACAAGTGGAAGGAAATATCATATTCTAGCTTCACTATACATAGTATTAAGAATTTTATTTTCTGTTCCCCCTCGCCCCTGAAGGAAAACCTCCCTGAACTTCAACCCCCCGTGACTCACAGAACCAAGAACAAGTCTTCAACCCCCAATCCAAATGCCTTTTCCCCAGTGCAGATGGAGCCTGCGCCTGTGAGATGACCCGCTATTGTCACCACTCAGTAATCATCAGCCCGCCTCTCTCTTTCCTGGGAAAGGAATGTTTTTTCAGCTGCTGTAGGTCCTCTCCTGGTTCTGACTAGAGGAGGGCGTATGTGATATTGGGAAAGGGCTTCAGGAAAACAAACTATCAGGGATGCCTAAAGGAGTAAGTTAGTTGGAAATAATGACACCACTTGGAGATAAAATTCAACAGCATCTTTTCCTTTTCATTGCACACGTGGCTGGATTCTGAGAGTCTGACTTCAGTGCATTGCAGATTAATTTTTCCCCTGCTGTACTTCACCTATGAGCAAGTGTCCACATCTGGACACACTAACTGTTTTGCTAACACTCCTCCAAGGCAGAGCTCTTGATGCACAGAGCAGCCTAATCAGCAGAAGGGGTGAGGGGCAGAACTTTCAAGACGTTCTGGGAGAGCATTTAGCCAGATGGAAAGGCTCACTTAATACATTAAGTATTATAATACTTAAATGTAAACATTCCTTCTATATCACTGCTTTTTTTCCTTGGAGAGAGACTTATTTAGGAACTCTCTATTTTTGATCTTTTTTTGGGGGACAATAATAGTTTGAATGGTTAATATTTTACAGTTGTCTGCTATAAATTAGCAATATTTCAGCGTAAGCTTTCTTCAGGTTTGGTTAATATTTGTTTTATATATATATATATATATATATATATATATATATATATTATATATAGGATCAAGAGCCAAAGCTCTTCAGGATGCTTTCACCTGACATCCAGATATGGATATTCCCCTTAAGGACAAGTGAAGGCAAAGGCTTTGTTTGGAATTTAAGCAAAGTGTAAGCTTTGGCTATTCTTCCTGCAACTCTGTTTCTCGCCTGGCCTCTTCCAAGTCCCTAGAGTTATAATTAACTTGGTCCTTTGCCATTTATATATTTAATTGGGCCAAGTGACATTAGGGCTTGAGTAGCTCTTTTGTAGCAATGAATAAAGGTGAGTACCTTTTCTTTATAGCTATATGAACTCATAACTAATAATCCTTTTTTAAAAAAAATTGGAGGATTTCAAAAAAATTTTGGAGAATATTCAGTGCAATGACTTCCAAGCCAGTTATAAAACAATAAAAATTCATTGCTTTAGCTGCAAAAGTTCTGAGAAGAAGCCAATAGAAATAGGTAAAGGAACATTTGAATACTTGACTACATTTTGAATCATTATTTAAACTACCTACTTCCGAATGAATCTGGTCCTGAAGGCAGTTTATGGGTGAAGAGCAGGATATATGAAAACCTCAGAATCTATTTATTTCTGCCTCCAATGGGCCCTTCCAAAAAACAAAACCTCTTGAGAATTTGAAGAAACTAGGACTGTTTTACATTACACAGTACAGTACTGCTGGCTTCTCTAAGTACAATTGTGTCCTTCCTTTGATCATGTGAATTTACCACTAGGGGACAGTATTAGGTGAATTTTCCATCTACAATTGACTATGTGACCTTTTTTCCAATAAAATGGAATGAAAGGAAGAAACTGTCATCTTCCAGATAGAAACTGCTCTCTTCTCCCACCATGGCTGGAAAGAGATCTCTATAGCTCAACTCAATGGAAGAAGCCTGGATTCCTGAATCACAATGTAGAATAGTACCTATTATAAGTCTATGGTGTCAAGTCACTAAAATTTGGGATCTTATCTAGCATAGTAGCCAGCAATTTTGAATCTAACACAATAATAGTTGTGAGTTTTATATATTGAGATGACCATTTATACAGTGCACAGTTATTGTGCTACTATAAACATTCAGAGTACAAGATGGGGTAGAAGCTCCTAGAAAATATTGAAATCCCCCCCCCCCAAAAGAAAATATTGAGATCCCCAATTTAAAAACCAACAGCTATTTTCATACTTGTACTGATGCATTTGTTTTCATAAAGGTTAGCTTATCTTTTTATGAAAATGACACAAGGGCGTGAGTCTTGGGCACCTTGATGGTGCCCTATTGTAAACATTTTACTAACTATAAGAAATTAAATTTTATGCTTTAATTTAAAATAATATATTAAAATAATTAAAATACCATATCAATATTAACAAATGTATATTTTCTTTCTGACTTGATCTGAATTTAAAATTAGAGATGACAATCAATGTTCTCTGAGGCATTTTTTGGTGTTGTGGTTTTTGGGTCACACCAGGCAGTGCTCAGGGGTTATTCCTGGCTCCATGCTCAGAAATTGCTCCTGGCAGGCACGGGGGACCATATGGGATGCTGGGATTTGAACTGATGACCTTCTGCATGAAAGGCAAATGCCTTACCTCCATACTATCTCTCTGGCCCCGGCATTTGTTGCTGCATATTTTTATATGTAAAATGTTCATGTAAAATGGGGTAGCTTGTTATAACATAAAGGCAAATGGAATAATCAAAACTTAGATCACCTGGGTTAATTTGAAATGATTGTTATATCTTTCCATGGTGTTGCTACAATCAGTGTTTAAGGATTTACTGGGCTTTAAGGATTTCTTAGAACTAGTTGAGCCTTCTCAGTTACTGTTTAGGCTCACTGGGCTTGGTAGATCATGTAACTTGCCATAAGCTTTCCTATGATATTGGGCTGACACTACTGTAAAATTTTGATAAATTAGGATTTTTAGATCTAAAAATGGCTTTGGCTTGAAAGTTTGACAAAGTTAAGTTGCAGAGCTGGGTTGTTTCTGTTACACAGTATGGGGGGTGACACTAGACTGCTGTGGTTTCATGCAGAAAGAGCAATCTTTTCCTTTCCCCTTAACCCACCCCCCCCCCTTTTTTTTTTTTTTTTGCTTTTTGGGTCACAACTGGTGACACTCAGGGGTTACTCCTGGCTATGTGCTCAGAAATTGCTCCTGACTTAGGGGACCATATGGGGCGCTGGGGGATTAAATCTTCGGTCTGTCCTAGGTTAGCACATGCAAAGCAAATGCCCTACCACATGCGCCATCACTCTGGCTCCATCCCCTTGCCCTTCTTTCTGAGAATGCCTCAGAGATAGAAGCCAGGAGCAGACTACGTAGGAAGTATAACAGCGGCTTCTGGAGTTTGGTGGAGGGGGCAACTGGTTTTCTAAGCCAAGAATACTGGATTATTTGGTGGTAGAGTGGGTGTGGGGAAGTTGCTTTGCACAATATGCTTCCAAAAGGGAAGACTCAGAGTTTTCAACCCTGTAGTCGATCTTACTTGAAAGGATATAACTGCTCATATTATTTAATTTCAGACACAGAGGTGGGCCCTTTGTCAGAGGGTATGGGGTGGGGGTGATGTTCGGATATCACAGTTCATGCAGAAAAGGGAATATGACACCCTCTTCTGTGTATGTGGCATTTGTTTTTGTCTTATCAAGAAATGCTACAGATTCCAGTTCATTTGGAACTTTTATTTTTTAAAAATTTTCAGATTTAACCAGTTCCTACAGAGAGGTCTGGTATCAAGAGAATCTGATTTTGTGACAAAACTCTAACCTCAGTAAAATAAAAAATAATGGCTAAAATAAGTCAATTGCTTTATTAATAGAAATCCATGCATGGTCACTGATGTGGTTTCAATGATAACTAATTTTCAGAAGCACAGATGTTAAACTGCTCTGCCTCTCCAGATGTGCTCACACAGGGTTCTATCAAATAGAGCAATATGTAGTCTCAAACACGTTGCTTTCTCAGAGACCAGAGAGGTACTTTCTTATTTCAATTGTCGAACATCTTTGTTTTTCTTTTAACAAAGATCAAACCAGAGCTCTTAATATATGTTTGGCTTAAATTTAGTGATAAACAGTATTTACTTCCTCTCAACTGCAGGGAGAAGCTGTTAATTTTACTACAGACCCATATGGTTTTTATCTCCATCTTTTTGACTGTGGTGTCATATCCATTAACTATGGTATAGTCACCAAGTCCAGCGAGCTCTTCCTGCAGAGTGATAATAGATTGAATTTTTATTTGACTTTTTGTTCAGACTATGACAATAAACATAAACTCACTGAAATTTATTTTTTAAGCAGACGAAGGTTTATATATTATCAAACTAGCTGAAAAAGGGTATTTCTTAAAATTATTGCAAACCAGTTTTTCTCCACTTTTGTGCTCTTTTTGGGCATCAACATAAAACCACTCTGACTTTTAAATATACTTTTAAATTTAGTATTTGGGTTCTTTTATTTTTGGGTCTATGAGAGTTATTATGTTTGGGATGTAACTTGATGTAAAACAATAATCAACAATGTCATTGATTTAACTCAATAAATACAGGGCATTTGGATATATAAAATATAATACAAGGACATCTTATACTTACAGGAGTAGCTAAAAAAGACATGATAAATGCAATTATATAACTTAATGGATTAAAAGTAAATTATTTCAACTATAATTAATATTGAGAAAGGGAGAATATAAGGGTATCAGTTACTTCATTCATTTAAAGATGTCATTCTTAGCTTAAGTGAATCAAGCAGAAGTAAAAATTAACAAGCTATTAGAAGAGGCTCGAGACTGCTTATTTCAGATATATTGAACTGAAAAGAAAATATTGTCCCAGAGTTTTGATAGTGCCAATTATACTTAACTAAGATAAAAAGATAATTATAAATTTGTGAGAAAGTTATGTTTTATGATTAGAATAACTAAGCTATAAACCATTTATGTAGTCTAATAAAGACTCTCAAGATGAAGTAAATATTGATTTTCTTTCTGATTTGGTGAAATGTATAAGCAAAGTGGAGTAACAATACTACTAATAATATGTTCAATAAGTAAGGCTTGCTAGAGCATAATATGTTTTATTTCTTTCCAGGGGGCCTCTTCCTTGTCCTCTTCCCTCCTCACCTCACCTTATTCCCTTCCTCTCTTAATTTAATATAAAGCAATTGTACTTCTAAATGGAGTACTAAAAAAACCCACCCAAAATGAAGCAAAAAAATAACTTGCACTAGGTTTTTATAATCATTTTAAACTGGACAACACAGATGGTGATTATTTGAGTGTGAAAATTGTGTTGTAAAATGAATATCTTCAAAAATGTCAAGAGTAAATGCCCTTTTGCAGGCAAACATGGTACTGAATGAATTCCAACAGCGAGTTGCCCAAGGCTCTTCATTCCATGTAAAATGAGCTTAAAGAAAAATTTGTCTCTAAGAGAGAGTTTTTGACAGTGCCAAAGTATATTTGACTGAGAAGAAAAGATATTTTGATGTCTTTCATATATTGTGGTTGGAAAATAAGTCTTTGCATCTGTATTTCGGGGTGCAAGGATTCTGTGTTTCTACTTTGCAGAAAATATAGTTGATGCTATTAAGTAGTTTCAGAGCCAAGCTAATACAATCTTAAGTTTCAATGAAAGGTATACAAGGAAGGGCATACAGGTTCTTTAGATGCAATATAAGATGGAAGAGAAAGCAAATGGTGCAATTTTATGATTTAATATAATGTAAATTCCAGCCCAAACCCTTACTTCTGTGTGTCTCACGACAGCTCTGTGTAATATGTAGATGAAAAGAAGCACTTGCTTGAAAAGGATGGTCAGAAGAAAAAAATCTTTAAGAAAAAAAAGTTTCTCACCCAAAGGTCTTTTACCCCATGGGAATTGATGCTGAAAATAAAGATAAAAAAATAAGACCTAAGAAATAGACTTTTAACTTATACTTTAGGTGGTTAATCACATTTGACCTCAGGATTTCTCAGTTTTCTAGTCTTCAGTACTAGACTCATAACTAGACTTCTAGTTCTCAGGATTTCTCTAAGTTTTCAGCCCATTAAAGGGGACAATATTTCTGTTTCTTGATCAGCAGGAAATAGAAGAGTCAAATATATCAGAACTTATTCATGGCTTTGTACTTAAGAATTGTTATTAGCAGAAATTAGTACTAGAAGTAAGCAGTATTAGCAGTGCTTTTGGGGGCTGTATGTGGTGAAAGGGATCACTGGGGTGGCTCTGTGTTATGTTAGCATCTTATCTGCCCCACTATCTCTCTAGCCCTTCTCTGTTTATGATGTACCAAAATACCTTATTTACCTTACTTATCTTATAGAAAATCTTTTAAAAGTTGTGGGAAAATATTTTAAGTGGTTTGTTTTTCTGTGAACATGGTACCTAGTCTGCACTGGAATTTTATTAGTAGTGTTAATAATTAATACAGCTTAATTGGTTGAATAATAGTCCTCATTTTTAATAATCAGTTTTCCATTTGATTTCTATTAGGCATATGTAAGAAATGTGAAATGATGTAGGTTATAAAGGTTGACTTACACTTCTCTTTCTGATTGTTCAGACTATTAGAGTTTATTTCAGAGAGTTCTGTAGAAAACAAACAAAACACTAACACAGGACTAAAATATTTTTTTTAAAAAAGCAAGCAAGAAGGCAATGGCTCAGGGAGATAAAGACAGCTTCACTAATGAGTCCCCAACTGATTAAAAGTAAATACATTTCTATTCCTAGAAAAGTGTAAGTAACATTTCTTGCCACAAATGTTTAACTTTAGCAAAAATAAAGAGCTGCCCTTAAATTTGTTATGGGAGGATGGAACACTGCAGTTAATGATTTCCCAGGTGCCTCTGTTCTGAGTTTAGAAATGAGCTACTATTGGCACCATGAGGAGTGGACCCATCTTTGGGCCCAGCTTGACAGATTCTCATCATTATGATTATGTGTAATGGGACAGTTAGCAACATTGACCATTGCTCTACCCCATGGCTAGATTCATGGGAATTTTACAATATTATGTAGGTTTAAACGCTTGGGTTTCAGAAGCAAGATCATTTAGGTTTGATATTAGTCCTGCCACTGTGACTGAGAAAATTGCTTAAGTTAGTTAGCTTTGGTGGTATAATAACTCTCTCCAAATTATGTGGCTTAAGCAGTTATGCATTTGCTAATCAGTTGGGGAGATGTTTGTTTTGCTAGGTTGAACTAGGATGGGTGACTTTTTCTCTCAGAGTTTCAGCTGGGTTCACTCATATGTGTTGCATTTTTGAGTGGGTCCCTTCTTTACAAATATATGTTTATTTAACAGACTCTCAGGATTTCTTTATAGAATGACTGAAAATTTCCAAGAGAAAGACAAAGTTCCAATAAGCAAATGTATTTAAAGCCTTCACTTACATTTGCTATTACCCCATTGACTAAAGCAAGTCATCTGATCAAACTCAGATTTAAGGCTTTGAGACCGTCACTTAAAGAGACATGTATATGAGGAGTGGTAAATATATATGAGTCATATTAGTAAAATGATGCAACTCTACGTCTCTAAGCTTCGAGATTCTCTTTGGTAACTTGAGAATATCATTGTATGTAGATGTCTGTCATTGGTAAAGTCGAATCCCTGGCAAATAGAGTGCTTACATTCTACTTACATGAGCCACTTTGGGGGAAATAACTAACTTTATTTTATGTAGGAATGGGGTATTTATAATGTATCTCAGCCAATCCAGTTAAGAAAAAGTAGGATGTGAACTCTTTGTCAGCCAATCAATTTAGGGATAAGTAGGGTGTGCACTCTGTGTGTTTAAGTGATTAAAACAGAGCATGTGCTGTGTTTAGGGATTAGGGAAAACAGGGTGTAGGGGTTAGGAAAGCAGGGTGTGTGCTTCATGTGTTTAGCTACAATTGTACCCACTCATAGAGTTCAGTGTGGATTAAGTAAAATAATTATTGTAAATTGGTTGGCATAAGGTTTATTAAATTCTAGTTGATTTCATCTACTCTCAAGAAAGAAAGGGAGAAAGATAAAAAAAGAGAAAGAGGACAAGGAACAGAAGCTAAAGGATTGAGGGCAAAAGAAAGTTAAAATAAGAGGGTTCAATGAATAAAAATGACATTTATATAGTGTGATATATTTAATTGAGTCTTGATTACTATTATTACTGAAGTTTAGATTTTTTACTGTTATTAAAGAGGTTTGAGGTTTTTATTAACTTTTCACCATACCACACAAATGTTTTTGTTTCAAAAAATTTTTTTATAATTTTTATTGAAATCAATGGGAATTCCAAGTCTTACACAATTGTATTTAAGGTACATAGTGACAGTAAATTAGGGCTATTCCCACCACCACTGTTGACCTCACTCCTCCATAGTTCCCACATCCATCCCTTTGGCCCCCTGGACTACTAGTGTAAAATGTTAATGCAAATTTTAAGGTTTTTCTTGTTTTAGTGATCTCTAGGATAGTGGTATGGCTAGACTTTCCTAATTTATTTATATAATAAACTATTTAATTGACTTATTATGAGATACACTGTTACAAAGTTGTTCCTGATTGAATTTCAGTTATACAATGCCCAAAAACCTTTCACTAGTGCATATTTCCTGCTATCACAGTCCCCAGTTTCTCTCCCACCCTCACCTCTGCCTTCTGCCCTTTTCTCTCCCCACTACCTGCCATTGTGGCAGAATTTTACTTCTTTCTTCTTTTTTCATTTTAGACACTGTGGTTTGCATTATTGTTACTGAAGTCGTATCATGCATATCACTTTTTCTCCTTCCAGCACCCAGTTCTTGTACAGAGTGATCATTTCCATTTACCATTTTCATAGTGGTCCCTTCTATGCCCAAACCTCACTCCCTTGATATTTGTGGCAAGCTTCCTACCATGGACTGATCCTCCTGGCCCTCATCTATATTTTCTTTGGATATCATTGCTATACTATCTTTTTTACATATCTCACAAATGAGTGTAATCTTTGTATATCTATCCCTCTTTCTCTGTTTTGTTTCACTCAGCATAATACTCCACATAACTATTTTTATATAAATAAATATCATGGCTTTATTTTTTCCTCACAAATGAATATGCAGTTTTCAAATTTTATTTATTTATTTGGTTTTGGGGTCATACCTGCTGATGCTTAGGATTTGTTCCTAGTTATATACTCAGGGATCAATCTTGGTAGAGCTCAGGGGATTATTTAAGGTGCTGGGGATTGAATCTAGGTTGGTCACATGCAAGGCAAATGCACTACCTGTATATAATCACTCAGTCCTCTATAGCTACTCAGGCTTTAATTCTTTTGGCTTTTGGGTCAGACTCTGCATGCTCAGGGGTTATTTCTAGACCTGCACTAGGAATTACCCCTGGCAGTGCTCAGGGGATTATATGGGATGATGAGGTTTGAAGCTAAGTCTGTGTGAGCAAGACAAGTGCCCTACCCACTGTACTCTCTCTAGCCCTATGCAATGTTTTATAAAGAAGGAATGAAAACTATATATTCTTTATAAGTCACCTAAAACATAAAAATATCTTTTTTTAAATTAAGACTTTTTGTTCTCAATTTGTTTTAGAATTTTTCTAGAATTCTAAACAATTTTACATTTGTAAAGTTGACAGTTCAAAATTTCCTTTGTTACCTTAAAGATATCTGTGAGCTTTTATATTAAACTCTGAAAATTCCTTTGACATGGGCAAACTATCACCCATCTGCTTTTTTTTTTTTTTTTAAAGAGATTAGAATTTCCTAATTCCAAAATGCCTGAAGGTTACATTTGGAATAAGCATCTGTTTATGGGATGGTGCAAGTTAAAATTCGGTTTAGCTTTCTGGCCTGCTGGGCTCTATAAACTTAAAATTATCTTTACAAGTGTGAGTTGGAAAATCAGCAGTAGACATTTGAGGAAGAATGTTAAATGAGTAATTATGCACATTCTAGGCTAAATTAATTAAACAAGCCAGGAAGTTTAAATTTATCTTCTCACCTTCTGCCAAATTTGTTAGAAAGAAAAAAAAATCTCAGCTGTAGTTGGAAGACGATGTGGATCAGGTTTTTATTTGGTGAACTTTCTAAGAACACCAGGGTATGCTCTGTCTTCACATAGCTGAAAAAGTCAAATTAATTCCCATTTTTTAGAGTATAATGTGTGGACTTGGTGCAAGCTCATTTTGATTTCCGGCT
The DNA here is from genome assembly GCF_024139225.1 of Suncus etruscus. NCBI lineage: Eukaryota > Metazoa > Chordata > Mammalia > Eulipotyphla > Soricidae > Suncus > Suncus etruscus. The sequence continues at coordinate 154,003,025 of NC_064850.1, read as the reverse complement.
TCGTCTATTGTGAATAGTGCTGGTATTTTTTTCCAATTAGTGTTTTGATATCTTAAATAAATGTCTAGGAGTACTTATTTCTGAATATCATGGAATTTCCATTTTAGTTCTTTGAAAAAGACTCATTTTGGAAGGTCTAATACACATCCTTACATTCAAAGATTCTTAAACTTCAGAACACTGTGAGTGCTTTCTGAGTGAGCCCCCAAAGGCCCTAATTCTCCTGAATTCCTAAACCCCTAATTCCCTCCTCTGTTTTGAGCTCTTACTTTGAACTCCTACTGGCTGGTACTATAGTATACCAGTGGTCTTAAACATGTTTTGTTGAAAGGGTCAGAAAGTATTATTTTAGGTTTTACTAGCCATTGGGTCTCTGTCATAGTCACTCAGCTTTACTGTTTAGTCCAATTTCACCTTGGATGACAGGTAATAAGAGGGTATTAAGTGTACATCAGTAAAATTTCATTTACTAAAATAGGTGGCTGGGAATTTTGACAACCCTTGATCTAGATAGATTTTGATCTGGAACCTTTTTGTCTTTTCTGTCTCCAAACCTAAGCAAGAAAACAAATCAAAACAGAACCAAATGCATATTCTCAGTTCTACAGAGACTTGGATTTATAAAAAATTATGAGGTCAGTGAACATATTGGTAATTCCAGAGCCCTGACAAAAGAAAACAGAGGTGTTATGAATAGGTTGCTCTGATGTATTTGGAGACTCAACTCCACTGGCAAGGGAAATAAAAGCAAAAATAAACAAATGGGACTACATCAAATTAAAAAGTTTTTGCACAGCAAAAGAAACTCATAAAAATGAAAAAGCAACCTAGTAGTTGGGAGAAAATTATTGCGTATCATACATCTGACAAGGGATTGATGTCCAAAATATGGCAAGAACTCTCATAACTTTAGAGCAACAAAAACATATAACACAATAAAAAACAAACAAAATATTTGAATAACATATTCCCTCACTGAAGATCTCTAGATGACCTACAAATACATGAAAAAAATGCTCATATCACTTGCTTTTAGGACAATGCAAATCAAAAGTCACAGTATCACCTCATATCGAGGAAAGTGAGTTATGCCAGAAAGACTGGAAATAACAAATTTTGTTGAGGATGTGGTAAAAATGGAATCATAATATTTTGTTGGTAGAAGAGCAAACTTGTGTAGCTGTTATGGAAAATGGCATAGAGATTTTTCAAAGAACTAAAACGGAACTTTTATGATATCCAGAAATAGTACTCCTAGATGTTTATTTAAGATATAAAAACACTAATTGGAAAAAATACCAGCAACCTTATAACAGCACTATTCACAATAGACCAAGCAGGGAACCAATCTAGTGTTCATTGACAGGTGACTGCATAAAGGAATAGTGGTATGATTCCACAAACTCAACAAAATGATACTTTTCCTGTAAAAATGATGAAATGATATCATTTGGGAAGAAATGGAACTTTAAATGAAAGACATTTACTAGATGGTTTCACTCATTTATGAGATATGAATAACTAAACAAATTGGTGGAAAACAGAAAACCTAACTGCTATCCTTGGCAAAAACTATGATGGTTGCTGGAGGGTCAGAAAGAGAGAGAGGGAAAACACAGGTAGAAGTTTTTAGTGTGTGTGTGTGTGTGTGTGTGTGTGTGTGTGTGTGTGTGTGTGTGAAAGAATGGATTGAAACTTTGGTGCTGGGTGTAAGAAACCTTATTGATATAAGAGATGTTAAGCTATCATCCTTAAATTCTATAATAGTACAATTAATAATAAATCTATTTTTAAAAAAGAGAATATAAACTAAAAAAGAAAAAGAATAGATTGTGTGATCATCTGAGCAGTGAAGCAGCTCTTTTGGAACATGAAACTTAAAATGATTTCAGCCATTTTTCTAAGTGGAGTCAGATGGAAGGGCAGCAAGGCTAAGTAGCTCCCAAAAGTCTCTTCCCTGAGTGGGTGGCTGGGTTTAAGCTCTGCTCTCCAAGTCTATTGTTTGTCTTCAACTTCTCTGGGGCACATTACTAATTTTTAGATCAGTGGATATAGATGTGGGTCAGAGATTTCACATTTTTTTCAACATCTAAATATTTTTAAATAAATATCTTTATTTAAACATCATGATTACAAGCATGTCTGTAGTTGAGTTTTAGTTATATAAAAAAAATCACCCCCCCCTTCACCAGTGCAACATTCCCACCACCAATGTCCCCCCATCTCCATCCTCCCCCACCCCTGGCCTGCCTTCAAGATAGGTATTCTATTTTCTCACTCACTACCACTGTCATGGAGTTGTCAATGTACTTATTTCTCACCACTTTTTGTGGTAAGCTCCATATTGGGCCGGACCTTCCAACCCTCAAGAGATTTTTACATTTTTAACAGGCTTATGGGTGATGTTGCTGCTCATGTGTGGGGCCACACCTGGAAAATCATTATGCTAGACTAAGCCAATCTTACTTATTATACCTGGCAAGGGTTTTTATTATATTGATAAAAGCAAACACCTTCTGTTTCTCATTCTGAGAAACAGATTTAAAATATCACAGTGCCATATATTTTTCTCTTTTAGATAATAAGATTTAGCTACCTCAGTGGCACTTGACATTGACATTGTTAATTTTTGACAAGAATTCCATAGAAATGTGGCCAACATAAAAAAAAAAAGGGGGGGGGGAGGATATGTTAAGCAGCCTAATTGTAATGTGGCTCTAACCTGAGCACTCTGTGCCCTCAAGAATCAATTCACGGTCACTCTTCCATTTGCTGAAACAAGTTCTCTTTACGAGCTCCCCATGGCACCCCCACACTCTGCTCTCTCCCCTTCTGTTTTCCTGATCTGTCCAGTCACATTTTAATGGCTGAAATGGCTTGGAAGCTTTCCCTACGGAACCAATTTTCACCCTCAGTGCAGGGCAGCTCCTGTCCTTCAGCAAGGAGTTGACTTCAGTGATAAGTTTTCACAGGAGTCCAGATCTCAAATGGATTTTGACTGTTGTCCTGATGGCAGTGCTTTAACATCGGCACCAGACGTAGATTTGTCATGGAGCTTTTCTGATGAGACAGGCTCTCCGGAAGAATCGAGGCTGATGGCAGATTTTGTCAGCGAGATGAGATGTTGCCCACAGCTAGTCAGTCTGCTGGAATTCTTGGTGCTAATGGCAGAGTTTTATTGAGAGATGTGTTTCGGAGAGTCACAGCTAATATGATTCTAGATCCTCCCTGGAAAATGGTGAGTTATAAACCACAGGACACTGCTGTTTTACACTAGCCAAAAATTCAGGACTAAAATTCCTTAATGAATTCTTTGGTTCAGGGGAGATACGTCCGCCAACCCAACAGTTGAACTGAAATATCAAAAACTGGGGGGTGGGAGGTGGGAATTCTTAAAAAGTCCTTAAATGCTTACACTGATCTTCAGAATTTGGAACAACCGTAACACCAGTTTAAGTGCTTCTGTTGTTTGTAATCCAACAGAAATATCATACCTCTTGGCTTTGCCTGGGGCAAGATTTTCACTGAAGTCATTCATTTTGCTTTTGTTATGGTTACCTAACTTTAGTCAGAACGAAGAAAACTACCAAAAATGTGAGGCAGAAACATTTCAGAATTTATCATTTCTCTGCTTTGGAAGCAGGCTAGTTAGTCCCCACCATCTTCCTCTGAATTTGATCTCTAGTGCTTCTAGATATCAGAAAACTTTGATTAGACTTGGAAGGGGGCCTACTGTCTGCTCGAGAAGACAGTGCTTCTACACACAGACACAAAGACACAGTGGCACACTCATACCAATACATAAAAACCCTACTATTGGGATACTTGATAATACCTTACCTCCTCAACATGAGTCTTCTGTAATCAGGAAGTTGTTCTACTTTATTTCAATTTTTTTGGTTTTGGGACTATACCCAGTTGGGCTCAGGACTTATTCTTGACTGTGCTCAGAGATTATATTTGGTGGTGCTGGGGATCAAATCTGGGCAGGCTTTGTGCAGGCACATGTCTTATCCATTGTACTATCTCTGTGGCCCTCATTATATGTTTTACATTTTTATAGACTAAACTGTGATCATATAGTACTTTTGAATTAGAAATCACTAAGACTTGTGATAAAACTCCCAAACCGATGATAAAATTTTCTCTTATGTTTCTAAGGGCAAATCCTTTTACATTCCATTTTAATTCTTTTCTTTTTTGGTGAGGGGTCACACCCAGAGATGCTTAGGGCTTACTCTTGGCTCTATACTCAGGGATCACTCCTGGTGGTCTTCAGAGGGCCATATTTAGAGCGGGGATTGAATCCCAGTTGGCCATTTTCCAGGCAAGTGTCTGACCTTGCTGTACTATTGGTCTTGCCCACTCAAGCTCAGGGAACCATGCAGGATTCCATGGATCAAAATTTATTACTGCATGTCAGGCAAGGGCACTACCTGCTGTACTATTGTTATTCCAGCCCTCTACACTGTGATATTTAAGCAAAGCAAAGTAGAAAAAAAAGAGTTGTCTAATAATGCTTTTAATCAATATTCACTAAAATGTTTTTATTCTTATCAACATATAAGAAAAGAACACTGGGGCCGGGTAGGTGGCGCTGGAGGTAAGGTGTCTGCCTTGCAAGCGCTAGCCAAGGAAGGACCGCGGTTCGATCCCCCGGTGTCCCATATGGTCCCCCCAAGCCAGGGGCGATTTCTGAGCACATAGCCAGGAGTAACCCCTGAGCGTCAAACGGGTGTGGCCCAAAAACCAAAAAAAAAAAAAAAAAGAAAAGAACACTGAATTAAATGACATTTAAGGACCTGCTGTACTTGATAATAATATGTAAAAAATGGCTAAGTCACAAGGTACAATCTGAATCTCTAAGTCATTGGATGGTACCTGTTGGAGTAGATGGTTTTCAACCTATTCAGGATATTTCTTCTTTGCATGTGCTTGTTTCACCTAGGTAGAAAGAACCCCAGGATTGGCTTTTCCCCCCTATCTATTCTCCATCCATGGAAATAGTTCTACTCTTCCCAATAAAGATCTGGAGTCAGGGAGACTTCTTTCAGTTTCGGCCCACAGCTTGCCTATTTGCCTGCCAGTGCCCTTTTGCCTATGATACATTGCTTGTAGTGAAAGTTCCTGAACCTGTTTTTATCTCCCTAACATCTGTGGATTATTTCCTGTGTCAGTGTTGCTTCTAGACCTGCATTCCCCAGTACCCCCGAGATTGGGGTATGAGGCTTTCTCTATAGGGGCCCTCTGACTTTCATCATACGGTCTATGAAACAGCAAGAGATTTATATTGTTTAAGTTTATCTGTGGTAGTTGACATTAATTATTCTGATTAACATGGTATGCTAAAAATGACAATATAGAAGACTGTGACAAAAAAGTTCAATGTTAGTATAAGGAAATATATGGAGGGAAGAATTAAAGGGTTAGTTACAATCCAGCTAGGGACTGTATGATGAAGAAGTTGAACATTTTTAATGCCTTGTCAGCAGTGCTCCTGGGCTTCTCTTGGAGACACTCAGTCTGGTAGTGTGGCTTCTTATTGGCTCAGTTCTTAGGCCTAGTAATGCTGTACTGTTTAGTAATGCTTAGTAATGCTTTGCCAATCAGCTATGCATGGGCCCTGGCATTTTGGGTTATCTTACTAGCACCTGAATTTCATATAGTAAATATGGAAACTTTTTGTGTAGAAAGAACTCAAGGTTGAGTTTTGAAGACAAATCTAAGCTAGAGAGAAATCTAAGCTAGAGAGATAATACAGCAAGTATAGTACTTGCCTTGCATGCAGCTGACCTGGATTCAATCACCAGAATCCCATATGGTCCCCTGAACTTTCCCTGGAGTGATCCCTGAGCATAGAGCTAGGAGTAAGGAGCTAGGAGTAAGCCCTGAACATCTTCAAGTGTGGCCCCCAAACCAAAAGGCCAAATTAACAAATAAACAAAAATCCTAATTACTCCCTAATCTCTCCCCCTCCCCAAACACCACCAAAGATGAGTTGAAATTCAGAGACTTGAGAACAGATATTATGAGTTTCATTAGAAACTTCAGTCTGGACTGAAAAAGGTAAGGACCCAGGCTGTGAATATTATTTTTACATTTTGTACTAAACAAAAGAATAGGATATTGTCTTGCATAACAAGTGAGATGAGTATTTTTCAATATTCTCCTCCATCCACCACCATAGCCCCCCACCTTTTTAAATAAATTTTTATTGTGATCGAAGTGTATTACAAGTCTTTCACAGAATTATTTACGGTACATAGTGACAATGAATGAAGGGAATTCCCACCACCAGTATTGTCCTTCCTCCACCCCTGTTCCCAGCATGTATCCCATATCTCCCTCCTTTACCCCCCAGAATACTAGTGTAACTGGTCTCCACTTTACAGCTTGTTGTAGATTGGGTATCTATTCTGTTGTCATTGACTTTGGGTTTGGTGTTCAAGTCTGATCATTTTTTATTTTAACTACATGTTCATATGACTGGTCCTGGTATCATCATTTCCCCCCTCAATTTATGAGGCTGAATGATTCAAGTTATGTGATTCCATTGGAGATAAAAGGGATAAGAAAAAGAGAATAAAAATTGGTGATGGGAATCCCCCCTGATTTTATGTAAATATGTACCTAAAATATTATTGTCAACACTATGTAAACCACTATGATCAAAATTAAAAAAAAAAAGGGTAAAAAAAAATACCAAATAAAGAAAAAAAAGAGAAAAGAAAAAAAAAAGAAAGAAAAGAAAAATGCAGCCAGCAAAAAAAAATCACCAAATAATATCTACACGAGTAAAAAAGAAAGGAAAAAGTTAAAGAAAAAAGAGAAGGAAAATAATATTAAAAACAGACAACACAAAACAAGAAAAAGAAATGTGGTAGTGGCAGTGGCAGTGTTTGGTTTTACCCCCACTTCTTTTTTTTTTTTTTTTTTTGCATAGCCACAGTAAGTATTGGGGAATAAAGGGAATTCCCGTGGCCTAAGAGATTCAGGGTTTCTCCCCTCTTGAAGCATACTTTCGTAGGAACAACCACTGGCTCCATCATATATACTCATTACGATATCCCAAGGGTTGTTTTTTATTTTTTTTGTGGTGCCAGGAAACTTTTCTCTCAGTTGTGTATGAGAAAATCAGGTGCACAGGTCATAGGACAAGGTCTAGGATAGAGTCTTTACGATTCTAGAATTTCTGTTCCATCTTTGTTGTTGTGTTCAGTCTTCTAAGTCTTCTATAAGTCTGCTTCCTGCTTTTGCTCAGTCCCTAGGATATTATGGTTCCAAAGGTTCTGCTCAGTCTCTGTTGTCAAAGTTGGGCATCTGTACTAGGAAATCTTGATTTTTGTAAGAGTCCTGGGCTACAGCCTAGGGTAGGGTTTTCCTTATTGGTCCCAAGGTAAGCTTTGCCCAGTCACAGTTGTCAAAGTCAGTTTTCTGTAGTTAGTGCTCTTACTTTTCACAGTTCAAAGACGATACATCTTCTGATTTTCACTTAGTGTTAGGACAACCTGGTCTTAGGTCAAGTTGACATTTCCACGCTGTCCTCATTGTTATATTAACACTGGCACAAGTTGGTGTCAGAGCGATGTTATATCTCCCAATGGAGCTTAGTTTCTGGTGTTGTTGCAGGGAGCTGTATTAGTTCTACATCTGAGATCTGGGGTTTGAGATTGAATGAACACTGTTCAATCTCATGGAGACTGAGTCGTATCCACATGGCATATGTCCAGGATGGGAGGCACCCTTGTGTTATAAAAAGTGTGAGTTCTTATCCTTAGAAGATAAGATGTAGTTTCTGTGTCTATGTTTTCCCCTTTCTTTACTGTGCCTATACAAAAACGTATGGTGTCATATTGTATTGCTGGTGCTATTCTGGGTAAGGATGACAGATCACAGATACTGGGGTTTGGTTTTGATCTGAGCTTTTATCCCAGGCAAGATGTTTTCTTGGTTTTTGTACCAAGCAGTACCAAAACTGGTGGAGATAGAGAAAATATGTATATATAAAAAATAGAGCAAATAAATAAAACTGAGTTAAAGAAAGAAAAATAAAAGGTATTTGAAGAAAACAAGTGATGGAGGAGGCTACCTGTATGTTTAGGAATACACATCTTAAGATGCATTATTATAAAGGTATTAAACTTAAAAAGGCAATATAGGCCTCCCAATTAGATCTTTTGAGATATTCTAATGGTGAGTGAAAGCCAAGGCACTTTTTCATATCACAGACCTTGGTCTTAAATTTGAGATATGATTTGCGGCATTACGGAATCATGTAGTGTCCTTGAGCTGGAGGTTGTGCTGAAGGTGATTCTGGTATCAGGCAACAGTCCACTATTTGACGAGGGTGAAGGGGCCACAAAGCTTGAGTCAGCAGGCATTTGGTTGTGGTTTCTTGGCAAGTAACGAGATGGGGGATCAAGAGGGTGTCTTTCATTGAGAAGCTGAATGGTGGTCTGTTGGAACAGGAGGTTGGTCTTGGTGCCTAACAAGTTAAGAACTGAGTGTAAAGATGGTTAATTAAGGGGATGATAACAAATCCGAGTTGGGAGATGAGAGAGTAGAAGGGGCTCTGGTGTGGGGGAGGGGATATATATATCAGAGGGGCTATATACATTGTATAGATGAATTGTTTATGGATTAGGCTTGGCAGTCAGAGGGGACCACTGTACAGGAGGTCACGTTTACATATACACTGATTTTAGAGATCTAGTTGAATGTTATCCTCCAAATCTAGGGCATTACATTTCCTTTCCTAGAAAGTCAAGAATTAGAACATTTTTGGGAGATGTTAAAAAGTATATTTGAACACTAGTAAGAAAAGGACTCAGGAATGGAGTCCAGTATGAATTGGGGAAAAGTTTCTCTTTCCCACCCTCCCCCTAGGGCCTGATTTACCAGGCCTGGCCCTGAAGGCCAGTCTGGCAGTCTGGCATGGGGGATCTCAGTCCCCTGGACTAAGTGGTCAGCCCAGGGGGGCTATGGCATAGCCCCCTTTTGATCTTGTTTCCTTCCTATGGCTGCCTTCCTGCTTACAGCACTTAATCTAATGCTATGGTTTTGCATTTTTGTGATTTTTCAGTTTGGAAGATCCTGGAATAAAGGAATGGGTAGCTCAGCAAACTCTATTACTAGTTTCATAGCCTAAATTTTATTGATGTGAACTCACATTCATTGATGTATGTATTGTCATTGGCTGTTTTTGTCTTGCTCTGATAGAGCTGATTAGTTGTAATAGGGACTGAACTACCTACTAAACCTAAAATACATACTAGCTGACCCTTTGGAAAAATGTTTGCTAATCTCTGGATCAGACAGTTGAACCTGTTGGTTGGTCCTGTTGGTTGGTCCTGTTGGTTGGTCCTGTTCAGAGATGTCCGTAACTTGGTTGATTGTATCCAGGATTAATTTTGCCCCAACTAAGTTAAAATCTGTTAGCAAACACCTGTTTAGTTCCCTAATGTAACATAGTATTGGGTTATAAACTTCTCTCTTCTCCAGCCTTCTCCCTGGTAGGTTTCCATGGAAATATGAGATATATATATGAACAGGAAGGTAGTAAGATGTGACAGCCACTATTTCACCAGTGAAAGAGGTTAATAGCTTACAGGTGGCTATATAGGCCTGGCTTTTCTTAATTTAGTTCTCTGTGCTAAACAGGGGTTGAGCTGAACCATCATCTTTTCAGCATCTGCCCAGCTAATTGTCTACTGTGGTCCCAAATACCCCCTGTGCAGAGGCTAAAATCCAGATGGGATGATTTACAAAGCTGGTTTTGATCTCTTTCATGCATATGTGTATGGGCATAAATATGACATACATATACCGCAATTTTGGACCTGGCCTGTAAAATTTCATTATGTGCCTTGCAGATTGTTTCCTCCTAGTAAATACTAAATTGACACTTTTTTTTTTAAAATTCTGGCAATAATATTAGTATTTTGACCATAAGTTGATTAAGAATTCATAATGGAAAGGTAGCACATTAGTTGTCTCAAGCTCTTCTTTATAAGATAGTCTGGAAGCTTCCAAAATGAACAATAGATACCCATTTGGGAACCTGAACATTTTGCTTTGGATTAATGCTGCTGACTGTGTGGTTTGGAAGAAGGTTTTTGGAAAGGGTGGGTCTCTCAGTTTCTTTTTTATAATCCATGGCATCTTTATTGCTAGCAGTCACAGGTGTGACTATGACTTATCAGGCATAGGCTATGGGAGCTGGATTGCTGAATGTTGACCTTAGCAGGTGCACTGTATATAAAATAAAGTATCTTTTTTAATTGTACAGTTTAAAACATTTTTGGCATTGATAAGTGGAACCATCTTTTAAATGATTGTTTTGGACTTGAAAATACTGGTACATTTGGTTCCAGCCTTGAAATAATAAAAAAAATTGCTAGTAGTTGTTGATTACCTGTTTCAAAAACAGTTTTTGTTTTACTTAACAAGATAGAGGATCAAAATGAAATAATGACAAGACCATCCTCTTGATACATATGTCTTGTATATGGATTGTTGAAGCCAATACTCCCCATTTTTTCAATCTAACATGGTCTCATCTCAACTTGACTTCCTTTTATTAATTATGAAACTTATCATCAGTCACATGTTTCAGGAACCCAGACTGAAGTTCTGACACAGGTAGATTTTTCTCAGTGAGTCTATAGAAAAACAGATCTTTCCAAATGTAAGGATGTTAAATTCTTAACTCATTGCAATTATTAAAAATGCATACTTAAAAATAATAGAAAAGTCCTAGTCTAATTTCTAAAAATCAAATTGGATAAGGCTCTTCAGGAAGAAGAGCAAAATAGTTTAAAAATCAGATTTTTCATCCAGAAACAGTAACAGGATCAGAGAAATATTGAAAAAAGGAAATATTTTTGTTAGAATCACAGAAAAAAATTTCTTAAGAAAAGATTGGGATCAGATAGTATAAACTAGCTATACAGAATACGAAGAGTGGGAACTCCTAGACCAACATTACTTAACCTGGAACTCCATGACTATCTGTGGTTCCACAGGATATTTCAGTGAGGATATAGGTAAAACTTGTGTAAATGGGGGTTCTGACACAAGTCTAGGGGCCCAACTGGTAGGACAAGGAGGACATGAAGGAAAGAAGACCATGTTCAGAAAAAGATTGAGAAACACAGTACTAGATCATAAGGCAAGATTAGTATAGGTAATCTATCTAGGGAAAAGAAGAAGGGATTGAGATGTTGGAAACCAGATGGTCTAAGATTCTTGGTCAAATTCTCCTTAGTAGACCTGATATCCTCTTAATTAACTATATTTTTGATGATCTAGTCATTCCTTTTCTGTGAATAAAAAGAGGGAGCAATACATTGGGACAACTTGTTTTGAAGTTATGTCCTGCAAAAATGTGTGTTTTCCTTAGAAGATAATTTTTATATATTTAAAATGTACAAATTATATAATGCTTGCCAAGTTTTCAAAAATTGGGGCAGTCAGTCTTCTCTATCAATCCATAAAATTTTTTTCCTTATTTTTTTTATTATAATATAATTTTATTTTGATCATAGTGGCTTACATATTGGTGTCAATAATATTTTAGGTACATATTCACATAAAATCAGGAGGGATTCCCATCCATCATCAAATTGTTCTCCCTACCCGTCCGTTTTTGTCTTCCCTCCCATTTCTTCTTCCCTCACCCCCAGGGTGGCTAGAATATGTGGTCCCCTCTGTATCTAACCTATTACTTAGTAGTCTTGCACCTGTTTGGTTTTGAGGCCTCCCTTATTTCCCCCTCTAACTGGAGGCAAGACCAGCTATTTCAAGTTACGTGGTTTTGCCTGAAAAAGAAAAAAGTAATAAATTGGGGTAAGAGTCTAATACCCCGAAAATGGGCGGAATCCTTCTAGTGGCTCTCATCATCGATTTGGGAGGTGAAAAGAAAGAGAAGGTGAAACACTCCACCAGTATCAAAAGAAGTGTTAAATATCCATTGAGGACTCCAGCTTTATCGATAAGCACCACAAAAAAACAAACAAAAAAACAAAACAACACAAACAAAAAAACAACAAAAACAAGCACACAAACAAAAAACCACACCATGGTCTTGAAATAAGAAACATGGCATAGCACATAACGAAAGAAAAGAGAGGAAGAGAAAAAATAAGTATAACTGGGGACAACAATTTCAATAATCACACCCAAAGAGAGAAATCGACCAAAATAGATAGGTAAATGAAAATAATAATAATAATAAATGAAGGTAAAAATATATATATATATATATATAAATAACCAAGGTTTTGTGCTTTTTGTATTTTTGTTTTTTTTCCCTCCTGCCCTGGCACAGTAAATATTGGGGTCATTTGAAAAGAAATTCACTTGGCCTAAAAAAATATGGGGTTTCTCCGTCCTTGGAGTATACTGTCATGGGGATCAACTCTAGATTTTGCTCAGGATCATTTACTCTCCCGGTGGCGTTTTTGTGGTTGGTAGACTTCTGCTCTGTCCAGGGTGATACAATCAGAGCTCTGTGTTTAGAGGTCTCAGTATCTGCACAGATCCTGAGATGGGATTTGTGATGAAGTCAGTCTTCGTGATTCTAGAGGTTCTGTTACCTCAGTGTCATTTTAATCCATCTTCTGTGGTTGGTGGTCTTGGGCTTTGCACTGAGCCTAGGATGGCACCTAGGTTAGCGTCTTTCTTTGTGCTTCCAGAAGCTCCATTCCGTTACAATTGTCTCTGCAGGACCTTTGGGACTGGGGATCATGCTTATTGTGCAGGTCATAGTTCAAACCCTAAACTAGGGCTTTTTTATTGGTCCCAAGATGTGTACAGTCTGGCCGTGGTTCTATCAGCCAGTCATCTGTAAATCGCGATCTTGGCTTTTGGACCTACCAAAGGGTGCCAAGTCTTCTGGTTTTGTCTTGTCGTTAGCTGGTACGGTAGGCTAATCAGCTCTAAGGTCAAGTTGTTCACATTTTCCTCGTTGTCAGGATATCATGCTAGAGCTGGCCCTTGTTGTTGACCCCGCAGTATTAAGGCTGTCCTGGATGGGATTTGTTTCCTGCAGCTGTGTGAAGAGCTGTGCCGTTTCTATGTCTGGGATCCAGGGTTCAAGGCTGGATGAATGGTATCTAATCACCTGAGGTCTAAGTTGATTCCACATGACATATTTTCCAGGTAGGAGATATCCCTGTATTATTAACAACTGTGAGTTCCTATCTCTATTAGATAAGAGCTCTTTTCTATATGTAAGATTTCCCCTTTATTTAGTGTGCCTTTGCAGGGAGAAATGGTGCTACATTATATTGTCGGTGTATTTGGGGGTGGACAGAGGGGATAACAGAAACAGGTCACATCCCCAAAAACGATAAAAAATAAAAAAAAATAAAAAAAATGAAATAAAATAAAATAAAATAAAATAAAAATAAAATAAATAAAAAAAAGGGAATGACAATGTATATGCTCACAAATGTATATGTAGGGCAGGCATTTGAAAAAATAAATTAAAAAAATAAATAAATAAAAGAAAAAGAAATAAAATGAATTAGCGAAGCTTTTAAAGGACCAAAGTGGTGCAAAAAACTACCTTACATTTGGGGGAAAGCCGGTAAAGATGTGGTGTATTACAGGTCTTATGCCTATGTTGGAAGTACAGTTTTTCCCATTGCCTTTTGGGTTTTTCTTGTGGCGTGTGGGTTCCCAGGCATCTTTCTATCCCACCCCCTGGCCTTCTTCAGTTTGGTAAAAATTTGTGGTAGGGAGGTCTTGGAAGAATTCTTGTATTGGGGATACTTTTGGACCTAGGCCCGGTTTCAAGAAACAGTCCACGTTAGGGGGAGTTGGTAGGGAGGGCCCCGCAGCATGAGTCCGCAGGGGAGTTGGCTGTCTTTTCTTGCAGGAGACTAGGTGTGGGTTTGACTGGGTGTCCCCTCGCCTGGGTGCTGGGTACTGGTTCGTTGGGTAGGAGGTCGATCTTGATGCCTAATAGATTAAGGACTGAGGGTGAAGAGTTTTAATATGGTGGGAGATCTGGATGGGATTGAGGGGTGAAGGGATAGTTAGATTTCCGGAGGGGAGAAAGGGGAAGGTATATGGGAGGGGTATGAAGGGAGAGAAAAGAAGAAATACCTTATAAAGAAAGGGAGAAGAGAATGGGAAAAAAAGTAAAGAGAAGAATAGAAAAGAGAGAAATGAAGAAAGAAAAAAAAAGAAAAGAAAAAAGAAAAAAAAAGAAAAAAAAAGAAGAAAGTAGTGAGAAGAGAAGAGAAAATAGCAAGGGAATGCTGGATTGGTTGATTGTGTTCGATGAATAGAGCCTGTAGTTTAAATCCGTACGTCGCAGTTACTGCCTCGGTGATCTGGCTGGTCACGTGCTTCAATTCCTAAAAGAAGGTATAACCTAGAGATAAAGTGTATGTTAAAGATTTTTCTCGCAGCTATCTCGTAGTGCAAACAAGGTATGGTATCTCGTGAAGTATCCTGAGTTGCCACCTTAGTTTGTCCGCCCTTTGTATCCAAGGGTGCCTGTGGACAGAAAAGCTGAGAGGTTATTTAAAATATAGTAAGATAAAGGCATTAAAACATAGTGTTAAGGTATGTTTCCATTGCAGTCAGTGATTTCCCGTGGTGTTCTATACTTGTGTTCTTGTATGCGATCTCTAAGGGATTATTGTGGGCCTTTGTTGTAGAAGTCTGATTACATACCTGTTCTCTCTATGCTGCTGTCTCTGTTGTTGCTGTTTTCTTTGTGGTATACTGTGTAGTCAAGAGTTTGCGTTGTTCCTTTTTCATGTATTTTGGACACTGCTCCCAAGTATATGTTGACTATTACAGTGCTCAGAGTTTCTACCCTGTTAAACCCTGTTATTTGATTGTTAGGTATTAGTTGTGTATAAAATATATGTTCTAGGTGCTTCAGAATAGTGCTACCATTCTGTGTTTATCTTTTGTCTTCTGACTTACTTCGTTTAACATAACATGATCTAGGTCCATCCACGTTGCTGCAAAGTCTGTGATTGTATCATTTCTGACTGCCATGTAATATTCCATTGTGTATATGTACCACATCTTAATGATCCATTCATCTGTTGTTGGACATCGAGGTTGGTTCCAAGATTTGGCTATTATACTGATTGCTGCGATAAATAGTGGGGTGCATATGTATTTTGGGATGAATATCCTTCCAACTTGGGGGTATATGCCTAGGAGGGCAATTGCTGGGTCAAATGGCAGCTCAATTCTGAGTTCTTTGAGCACTCTCCAGACTTTTCTCCATAGATGTTGCACTAGGGGGCATTCCCACCAGCAGTGGATGAGAGTTCCTTTCATACCGCATCCCCGCCAACAAAGGTAGTTTCCATTATTTTTGATGTGAGCCATCCTCACTGGTGTAAGGTGGTATCTCATTGTTGTCTTGATTTGGATCTCCCTGATGATGAGTGAAGGTGAGCATGTTTTCATGTGTTTGTTGGCCATCCTTCTGTCTTCCTCAGAGAAGTGTCTATTCATTTCATCTTCCCATTTTTTATGGCTTTATTTGGTTTTGGGGGGCTCAGCTTTCTGAGTGCTTTGTATGTTCTAGATATCAGCCCTTTATCTGATATGTCGAGTGAAAAGATTTTTTCCCATTCTGTTAACTGTCTTCTTGCATTAAGTAGGGTTTCTTTCGCCATGCAGAAGCTTTTTAGCTTGATGTAGTCCCATTTGTTTATATTTGCTGTTAACGTTCTTGCCATTGGTGCTCCCTTCTCAAAGACCTTTTTGATATATAGGTCTTCGAGTGTTCTGCCTATTTTATTCTCGATAAACTTTATAGATTCGGGTCTGATTTCAAGGTCTTTGATCCATTTTGAGTTGACTTTTGTATAAGGGGTGAGGTATGGGTCAATCTTCATTTTCATACATGTGGTTTTCCAATTGTACCAACACCATTTGTTGAATAGACTTCCTTTGTTCCATTTCAGGTTCTTGCCTCTTTTATCAAATATTAGTTGGCTGTATATCTTGGGGTTTATGTCTGGGAATTCTGTTCTGACCCACTGGTCTGAGGTCCTGTCTCTGTTCCAGTACCATGCTGTTTTGATTACTATGGCTCTATAGTATAGTTTCAAGTTAGGTAAGGAGATGCCTCCCAGCTTTTTGTTTTTCAGTATGTGTTTGGCTATCCTGGGTCTTTTGTGGTTCCAGATAAATTTTGTGATTGATTTTTCTATTTCATTAAAGAATGGTGTCTGGATTTGGATAGGGATTGCATTAAATCTATATAGTAGTTTGGGTAGGATAGTCATTTTGACTATGTTAATTCTACCTATCCATGAGCATGGGATGTTCTTCCATTTCTTTAGGTCGTCTTCAATTTCTTTCTGAAGCGTTTTGAAGTTTCCCTGGTATAGGTCTTTCACTTCCCTCGTAAGGTTGATTCCTAGGTACCTGATATTTTTTGATACTATTTTAAATAGTATTGTATTTTTAATCTCTCTCTCCTCAACTTCGTTGTTTGTATATAGAAACGCTACTGTCTTTTGTGTATTGACTTTGTATCCAGCCACTTTGCTGTAGTGGTTAATTGTTTCTAGGAGTTTTACTGTGGACTCTTTAGGATTTTCGATGTATATCATCATATCATCTGCAAATAGAGATAGTTTGTGTTCCTCTTTCCCAATTTGGATTCCTTTGATTCCCTTCTCTTGTCGGATTGCTCTTGCTAGGACTTCTAAGGTTATATTGAATAATAGTGGAGAGAGTGGACAGCCTTGCCTAGTTCCTGACCTTAGTGGGAATGCTTCTAGTTTCTCACCATTAAGTATAATGTTGGCTGTAGGCTTTTCATAGATAGCTGTAACTATCTTGAGGAAGGTTCCTTCTAACCCTATTTTGCTGAGTGTCTTTAACATGAAAGGGTGTTGGATTTTGTCAAACGCCTTCTCTGCATCGATTGATATGATCATGTGGTTTTTGTTTTTCTTGTTGTTGATGTGATGTATAATGTTGATTGATTTGCGTATGTTGAACCAACCTTAAATTCATGGTATAAAACCCACTTGGTCATGATGTATGATCTTTTTGATGAAGTGCTGGATTCGGTTTGCTAAGATTTTGTTGAGTATCTTTGCATCTATGTTCATTAGTGAGATTGGTCTGTAGTTTTCTTTCTTGGTGGTGTCTTTGCCTTCTTTGGGAATGAGTATGATATTTGCCTCATAGAAGGAGTTAGGGAGGATTCCTGTTTTTTCTATGGTTTGGAAGAGCCTATGGAAAAAGTAAGTCTTCTCGGAATGTTTGGTAGAATTCACCTGTAAATCCATCTGGTCCTGGGCTTTTGTTCTTAGGGAGTTTTTAAATTACATCTTCAATTTCCTCTGAGGTGATTGGTCTGTTTAGGCTTTCTAGGTCTTCCTTGTCCAGTCTCGGAAGAGGGTTTTTCTCCAAGAATCTGTCGATTTCTCCTGGGTTCTCTATCCTAGCTGAGTATAGTTGTTCATAATATGATCTTATGATATGTTGTATTTCTTGGGGTTCTGTTGTAATATCTCCCCTTTCATTTGTGATCCTATTGATTTGGGTGTTTTCCCTCTTTTTTTTGGTGAGTTTTGCTAGGGGTTTGTCTATCTTGTTTATTTTTTCAAAAAACCAACTCCTGGTCTCATTGATTTTTTCTATTGTTTTCTTGGTTTCTATGTTGTTTATTTCTGCTCTGGTTTTTATTATTTCTTGCCTTCTGGTTGTGGTTGGATTTCTCTGTTGCTATTGTTCCAATTCTTTGAGGTGATCTTTTAAACTGTTGGTTTTGTTATTTTCCTGTTTCTTGATGTAGGCCTGTATTGCTATGAGTTTCCCCCTAATTACTGCTTTTGCTGTGTCCCACAAATTTTGACATGTTGTCTCTTCATTATCATTTGTCTCAAGGAATCTTTTTATTTCTTCCTTGAGTTGTTCTTTGATCCAGCTGTTGTTGAGCAGCATGTTGTTTAATCTCCAGGTATTAGTTTTTCTCCATTGCTTCTTCTTGATGTCAATTTTGATCTCTGTTGCATAGTGATCTGAAAGGGTACTTCTAATGATCCTTACCTTTGTGGTCTTATATAGGTTGGCTTTGTATCCTAGGACATGGTCTATTCTGGAGAAGGTTTCATGTGGGCTTGAGAAGAATGTGTATTCTGCTTTTTGGGGATAGAGGGCTCTATATAAGTCTATTAGCCCCAAATCTTCTAATTTTTCATTTAGAGCTCTTATTTCTTTGCTATTTTTCTGTTTGGTGGATCTGTCCAATGGTGAAAGTGGAGTATTGAGGTCCCCTACTATTATCACATTTCCCTTCATGTGTTTCTCCAGGTTTACGAGCAGTTGCCTCACATATTTTGCTGACTCTAGATTAGGTGCATAGATATTGACCAGGGTTAGTGTTTCTTGGTCCAATGTTCCCCTGATCAGTAAGTAGTGTCCCTCTTTGTCTCTGATCACTTTCTTGAGGTTGAATGCAATTTGGTCTGATATAAGAATGGCTGTCCCTGCTCTTTTTTGTTTTCCATTGGCCTGAATAATTACTTTCCATCCTTTTATTCTAAGCCTATGCTTATCCTGTAGCTGTAGGTGTGTTTCTTGCAGACAGCAGAAGTCTGGTTTATTTTTCCTAATCCAGTTCTCTACTATGCGTCTTTTAATTGGAGAGTTTAGGCCATTAACATTTAGGGAGATTATTGAGAGAGAGGACTGTTGTGCAGTTGTGTTGTGTAGGGTGGCTTTTGTTACAATTGGGGGTTTGGATTGTGTAATTCATCTCTGAGTAGGTCGTTTAGGATCGGTTTTGTTTGCACAAATAGCTCTAGTTCGGTCTTATTTGAAAATGTTTTTAGTCTGTTCTCCCATATGAATGATAGTTTTGCTGGATATTGGACTCTAGGTTGGAAGTTTCTTTCATTCAGTCGTTTAAATATGTCATTCCACTGTCTTCTAGCTTGAATTATTTCGACTGGCAGATCTGGTTTGATTCTTATGTCCCTACCTTTGTACTTGAGGTGTTTTTTCTCTCTTATTGCCTTAAGAAGTTCCTCTTTCTCTTTATTTTTAGCCATTTGGATTACTATATGTCTTGGTGTTGGTTTATTGGGGTCTATTTTATTAGGGACCCTCTTGATTTCCTGGATTTGCCCTGAAGTTTCATTCCAGAGGGTGGGAAAGTTCTCTGCTATTATCTCTCTGACTACTTGTTCTTCCCCCTTCCCTATTTCCTCCCCTTCTGGTATACCCACGATTCTTAGATTGTTTCTTTTGTCCTTGTTCGTTAGGTACTGGACTTTTCCTTCCAGTGCTTTGCCTTTTATTTCTTTGTTGGTTTCTTGGTCATTTTTTGTTTGCAGTTTTCCTTCGAGTTCTTCAATGTGTTTCTCCAACTCTGTGTTTCTGCTAGTAAGGCTTGTTATTTTGTCTGTTAATTCCTTCACTTCTTTTTGTATGGACTCTCTCATACTCTTTAACATTTCTTCTTTAATTTGGCTAATTTGTTCCTCGATAGATATCTTATACTCGGTAGCTAAGGTTTCTCTCATTGCTTTTATTGATTCTTGCATTTCCTTCCTCATTGCTGCTTTTAGATCATCTTCCCACGAATCTGTGCGTTTTGGCGGGCTTGGAAACTTTTTAGGGTTTGTCTCCGTATCTTCAGAACTTAGGGTTCTCTTTGATTTACCCATATTTCTTTGTGTTTAATGGTGTGCTTTGGAGTACTGTTCCTTCCAATTTCAGCCTGTTTTGATCCCCTGTGGTGTGGGAATGGGTCCCCTCCCTGAGGGTGGATCTAGGGGTACTGTTGGGTGGGTTTGCTGCGGTTTGGCTCCTCCTGTGCTCTTTCTGTGGTCTAACCCGACAGGGGATGGGGCGTGGAGGGTGTTCGCGCAGTCGGCGTGTATGGGCGGGGCTTCCCTACCTTTCCTGGGGCAAGTGAAACCCAGCCGGACTGGCTGCGGTTCGCGCGGCCCTTCCCAGAGCAAGAGAGACCCAGCTGGAGCCGGCGGCCGTTCGCGCGCTCAGCGTGGGTGGGCGGGGCTTCCCTACCTTTCCTGGGGCAAGTGAAACCCAGCCGGACTGGCTGCAGTTCGCACGGCCCTTCCCGGAGCAAGAGCTCAATCCATAAAATTTACCTCAAATGATTGGAAGTCCTTAATTACACCTCACCTGGGATTCTATAAAAATCTACTCGTACTTTGTGGCATGGCCTGAGACATCTAGTTTTTCTTAAAGCACAGAGAGTTTAGGCTATTGGTTATTTGAAAGCACTCACCCCACGGCCAAATGCTAGCTCACTCGAATAATCTGTAAATGTTGAGTAGTCTATGTAGAGTCAAGAACAACATGGTGGTAAGAAAACCATGCACTGACTGACCTCTAGATAAGTTAATGATTGAGAACTACAGAGGCTAGTCTGTGGTAACTGAGTTTCTTAATATTCTAAAATGTTTGCCCTGAGATACAATTAGTTAGTGATCCAAAGTTATTGGCAACCATCTGAATACTAAGACTATCAGATAGAAAGAAGTGAATATAAATAGTATCATTGTCACAGGAGGCCAAATGAACTACTATATGATTGGAGGGACTAAGTTACAAAAAATTTCAGTAAATCAAGATAAGCAAGAGTTCAAAGATTCTGAAGAAGTTGGAGAAACTGAGTACTTCTTATTAGAAGGGAAACTTGGAGATTGAGAAGACAATTCTAGACATTTTGAATGGATTTGAAATAGGAAGATCTAAGAGAAGATGCTTTATTTAATCAGAATTAAATGAGCTTTAGGAATAGCACAGAGATTGTAGGTGAAATTATAGTTGTTTATACATGTTTATACATCTCCTGTGGGAATTTATGGAAGGATAAGAGAAAAAAGATTGGAAGTGGAGCCACACTTACTGGGAACAAGTGATAATATAATAGACTTTATATTCCCGAATTACTGGGTGATGGGTGGTAGGTAGTTACTGAGTAGGATTATTTAGTTTAGGGAATCCAGGAAATACAAGATCAGTTTTGGTAGTAGACTCTTTTCCACACTGGTCAAGAAATCCTTCATGATGCAGAGGCTCTAAAAGAATAGGCAAAAATAGGTAAGGATGGGCCAGAAAGGGCTATAGGGTAAACATATAGACTAGAAATAAGAGGGAAACAAAAAGGAAGATGGTTCTGAGATCTAGCCCTAGTATGGAGGAAGAGTCACAGACTAAGCTTAAGTATTAAGGTGAGATCAGACAATTTCAGCTCTGCTACATCTTGTGATGACTAGGAAAGGCAGCAGAGGAAAATGAAACATTAGGAGGCCTATTCTGCAACTGCCAATGGAAGCAAGAGAAAAATATGTTTCTGTCACTATAGTAGTAAATGTTATCCTCCCTGTGGATCTCAAGGTGTGGAATGACTTGGAACAAGTCATAATAGAAAACTCAATTTGGATTCATGGCAAGTAGACTTCTCCAATTCAGTCTTACCATTTATAAAAGTATTATTTGGATCCATTTAGAGGACAAGTCTGTTTCTCATTTGCTCAGAATGCAGTGTGAACAGTGACCAATTAGCTTAAAAAATATCTAGACTTCCTTTGTCATAGGTTATGCTTTATGCTCTCTATGTGCATCTTCTAGGGAAATTTCCTCAAAGTCCTGTGCAATGAATAGAAGAATTTTGTCCCCTTCTAAATTCCTGCATTGAAATCCTAACCCTCACTAGTAGTGGAGACTTTAGGAGGTGATTTGTATTAATGTCTCTATGAAAGAGACCTCCTGAGCCAGCCTGCTCTGGAAAAGCCAGCTCTGTCAGAAGAGGGCTCTCACCAAACCAGACCCATTTTATAGACCAAGAAAAGGCAGAACAGAGAATTTCTTTCTTTTTTTAAAATTTTATTATGTTGTCATTTGTTTAGCTTTTTTTCATTGTTTTAACTGATATTCATTGTTTTAACTGATACTTAAATTTTTATTGTGGCCGAAGTGAATTACAAATCTTTCACAGTTATATTTAAGGTACATAGTGACAATGAATCAGGGGCATTCCCTCCACCAGTAATGTCCTCCCTCTACCCCTGTTCCCAGCATGGATCCCATATCACCATCCTTTACCCCCCCAGAATAGTATAACTGGTCCCCACTTGTACAGCTTGCTGTGTATTAGGTATAGATTCTGTTGTCATTGACTTTGGGTTTGATGTTTGGGTCTGACTATTTTTTATTTCCACTAAATGTTCATGCGAGTGTCTGGACCTGGTACCATTCATTTTCCCCTCTCAATTTATGAGGCATAACAAGATGATTTTAATGTGGTTCTGTTGGAGACATAGAAAAAGAAAAAGGAATAAAAGAAAGAAAAAAGAAATTAGGAGGAGACCTTCTAGGTGTTATCAGTATCAATTTAGAAGAGGGAAGGGAACAAAGAAAAGGTAACAAAACAAAACAAAAAACAATAACAAAGCAATAAGAAGAAAAATAAAAAAAAGAACTAAGAAAATCCAAACAAAACAAAAAACAAACAAACAAAACTCAAAGCCAGCAAACATAACACACAAAAAACAGTCAAAAAAACCGCAGGCAGGAAAAAAAAAAAAAAAGGCTGTGCTTCCTCCTCCTCTTTTCTTTCTTTCTTTTTTTCTTTTTTTCTTTCTTTCTTTCTTTCTTTCTTTCTTTCTTTCTTTCTTTCTTTCTTTCTTTCTTTCTTTCTTTCTTTCTTTCTTTCTTTCTTTCTTTCTTTCTTTCTTTCTTTCTTTCTTTCTTTCTTTCTTTCTTTCTTTCTTTCTTTCTTTCTTTCTTTCTTTCTTTCTTTCTTTCTTCCTTTCTTCTTCCTTTCTTCCCTTTTTTCTTTCTTTTTTCTTTCTTCTTCTCTTCTTTTTTCTTTCTTTCTTTTCTTCTTCCTTTCTTCTTCTTTTCTTCTTTTTCTTTCTTTCTTTCTCTTCTTTCTTCTTCTTCTTATTCTTATTCTTCTTCTCCTTTTCTTCTTTTTCTTTCTTTGTCTTCTTTCTTTCTTCTTCTTTTCTTCTTCTTCTTCTTCTTCTTCTTCTTCTTCTTCTTCTTTTTCTCCTTCTCCTTCTCCTCCTCCTCCTCCTCCTCCTCCTCTTCTTTTGCAAAGACATAGTAAGTATTGGGGAAGTTCTAAAGGAATTCCCTTGGCCTCAGAGATTTTGTGTTTCTCTGCCCTAGACGCATACTGTCATGGGAACCACTACAGGCTCTATACTCACTCTTTTTCTCATCGTGAGGTCTTTTTATGGTGCCAGGCATCTTTCCACTCAGTTGTGGTAATCAGGCTTCTCTAATTTGAGATCTTGGTATTTATACAGGTAAATACACAGGCCGAAGCTTCAGAATAGTCTTCCTTTATAGTTCTAGAAGTTCTGTTCCATCACTGTTGTTGTAATCAGACTTTTATAATTGGTGGACTTGGTTTTTGCACAGATCCTAGGGCAAAGCCTAGATTAGAGTTTTTCAATTATGGTTCCAGAAGTTCTATTCTGTCGCAGTTGTTATAGTCAGACCTCTGGAATTGGAGATCTTGGTTTTTGTACAAATCCTAGGCTAAAGCCTAGGCTAAGGTATTTTTTTTTTTTATTGGTCCCAGGGTAAGTTCTTTCCAGTCTTGGCTGTCAATGTCAGTCTTTAGTAGTTGGTAATCTTGGTCTTTGCATAGCTTAAAGGGCAACATGTCTTCTGATTTCACTTACCATTAGAACTTTCTGCTCCTGGTTCCGTTTCCTCTTTGTCAGGATGTCATATCAAAACTGGTGTAAATTGGTATTAGAGAGGAATTAAGATTTTCCCAGGGGGAGTATGGTTCCTGGTGCTGTTGCAGGAAACGGTGTTAGTTCTGTCTGAAGTCTAGGTCTCAGGATTGGATGGTCACTGCTAGGTCACGTGGAGTCTAAGTTGAGTCCACATGACACATGTTCAGGGTGGGAGGCGTCCTTGTATTATAAAGTATATGGGTTCTTATCTCTAGTAGATAAGAACTTGTTTCTATACCTAAAATCCCCCTCCCCCACCTTTTAGTATGCCTTTGCAAAAAGGAATGGTGCCATATTATATTGCTGGTGCATTTGGGGTAAGAATGTCAGACTACAGAATCTTTGTGCTCTGGTTTTGGACTGAGCTTTCATCCCAGGCAAGGCTTTTCTTGTATGTTTTCATACCAAGCAGAGCCAAAACAGGTGAAAGAAAATTTCAATCATTTCAATCTTCAGACCCATTTTATAGACTAAAATAGGCGGAACAGAGAATTTCATTTGATCATGTTTGAATTGTTGGAAGCATAATTACATTGTAGACTGCATTAACATCAGAGTTTGTAACTCTGCTTCTTGCTGATGTGTTTTTAATTTGAACTCAGGGTTATACCCTGAGATGGGGGCATTTAATATTGACATCCAATTTTCTATTGGCTTCTTTTTTTCTTGTAGTGCTTTTTGGGAAGAATAAAAGGTAGTGCTGCTCAGCTGTGTGCTCCCTCTGCCCTCCCTTTGAACCATATGGCCTCTTTGGCTGAGTATTTCAGGACCAGTACTGTCACCTCCTGAACAATGCTTGGAAGCTCTCCCCTGAAAAAAAAAATCAAACTTCAATTGCTCTTCTCTTTTATTCAGTTACACTTGGCAAGCTGACTTTGAAACATGTGAGGGCCAGAATATAGAAGATGAAATGATATGACTAAGACCACCTTATTTCCTGTCATAGGGAGAATGATGATTGGGAAAGAGTAGCTCAAAAGAGATATCTGCCTTCTACATAAGACATTCACCCACTCAGCATTCATTCATTTATTCATTCAGCTATGTAACTCCTACTGAGCATCTTTTGTGTGCTGGACACTGTGTTAGATTCTGAGGATAAAAGTTATGAATGATAATAATCATAGTTGTAATAATACTAACAGCAGCTAACATTTTTTAGAGGATTATTTTATACCAGGTACTGGTGTCAGGAGATTTCATACATATTAATATTTCCCCTCTAGATGCAAAGAGTGGGTAGGAACTTGCCCAAGATTACACAGCTTTGTAAATGGTGGAAATGAATAAGAACCGTATTCATCCTTGAGGACTTCCATAAAGTCCAGACTAATATGGAAAAAATTTATAACAGGAAAGCATGATTTTTAGAAATAGGGAGAAAAGACTTTTAAAATGCATAAAGTCCTTTATGTTTAATATTCATTGAGTTTGCAAAGAACCTACACTTCTGGGTTTCTTTTCAGATCTTGCATGCTAAAGACCCCACTGTTTGCCCCCATTTCAACCTGGACTTTTTAGAGTTGTACATGATGCAAGGGGTTGAACTGATCATGGAATTTAAGGCCAAGTCTGGGGAATGGACCCAAACCAATCCACTGCATTTGGAGCAGGTAAAATTGTGCCTTGGAAGGGACCAGCAAGTGTCTTCTCTGTATCTGGAACCTGTGTTACTGTGTCAGCCTGCACAGTCCAGAGACATTGTGCCTAAAAGTATTGGAGGTCTCAGTTTAACCTCTCCTGATCTGCTGGTTTATTTGGCCTGCTGGACTCAATTTGCAAGTGGAACCCTTCTTGCTGAATCTCCTTGAATTCATTGCCTTATAGCCACTGTTCTCTATCTCGTTACCATGCTGCCTTCAGGGTCCTTGATTTTTCTATAGAATGGCACATTTTGGAATTCTCATATTGAGTTCAATTTTAGTGGTAAGAGTACCTTGATATACTTCTGCTTCCCAGGGGTGAGCAAACCAGCTTCCCCTTTTGTTCCTGTGGGAATGCTATACCTGTGAGTGAATTGCTAAGTACTCATTTGCCCACAGGGGTCTCTGAAACCACAAATAGGGAGGTCAAAGACAGAATGAATGTGGAAGGACCATGGGTGGGATGGTGTGGGCTGTATGAGAGAAATGCCCCCATTGTGTCTGCTTTTTGTGCTGCCCTAGAGCTAATAACACCTCTCAATTAAATGGTGGTTTTGTTCTCAGTGCTCTGCCCTATTGTCCTGGCCACTTGACCTGTCAAGCGGAGAGGAAGGGGTGTGTGGGAAAGGAAAATTCCCTTCTTGCTCTCAGGGAAGAAGAGAAGCCTGCTTGCCTTCAGTGGAGCCCTCCACTTTTCAGAGCCTGCTGGGCCTATCTCCAGACCTAATCGGATGCAAATAAAACAAAGCCTTTGAGCTCTGGCTGTGCAGTCCTCTATCTGCAGTGTGAGTCACTGTGCCCGTAGTAATGGCTTGCCTTGTAAGCTGCTATCAAGTGTGTGCGTGTTTTTCTTTTTGAGCGATGACAGTTCCCAAGTGAAAGGACACTTCAGCTCTGATAAAACTTTCCTTCTATTGTCTGAGTTTTGTGTTTGTTTTTCTGGCAAAGCCCACTGCAGCCTGAGCATTGTGTGCTATGGAACATTTTCCATTTTTGTACTGTGAGGCCAGCCGGGGTCTTTAGGGGGTTCTTAGTAGTATTGCCTGAAGCGAATACCACAGCTCAATAGCAATTTAATATTGTAATCAGGGAGCAAACTGTGCAGTTTTGGCACATTGTGATAATTATTAACTACATCTATTAGTGTTACGGTTCTAGTAACTAATATTTACAAAAGGTTCCCTGTGTAGGGGAGACCTTGCCCAGACACAAATGTCTGAGCTATTCCTAAGTGATTGTCAGAGGCCCTTTGAGCCAATGTTCATGTTCACTGTTGAAAGATAAAGCATCAATCCTGAGAAATCAGACTTCAAAAGACCTGCTTCATGAATAACAAATTCTCAGTGTACACACTTTTACTTTGCTGAGGCATGGAACATTTTGTGAGTTTTGGGGAAAGTTTTCCTGGGGGGGGGGGCGTGAGGAGGGAGAGAGAGAGAGAGAGAGAGAAATAGAAGACAGAGACAGAGAGAGACAGAGAGACAGGGAGAGACAGAGACAAGAGAGAGACAGAGATGACAGAGAAAGAGAGACAGAGAGACAGAGAGACAGAGACAGAGGAGAGAGAGAGGAGAGAAAGGTATTAAAAGAAAAAAATGAGATGCCAGCACCCTTCTGCCTCTCTACTCTGCTGTCCTGCATTTTCGGCCTGATTTCACCCTTGGTGCGGCTCATCAGCCAGCCTGCCTTCCTGTGAACTTTCCGGGGAGTCTGCCTTCCCTCGAGCCTTCCGTGGAGGTGAGTCGACACGCCCAGAAAGGGAGGAGCCACTGAACTTCGCTGGATCTCAGATGCCAGCACCCTTCTGCCTCTCTACTCTGCTGTCCTGCATTTTCGGCCTGATTTCAGTAAATCAGTAACAATAAAAGCAAAGTAAAACACCAAGTGGTAGGCCAATCTGATAAAGTTAAGACATACAGAAGAAAATGTGACTGGATTGTAATTCTTGTTTGTATACTCGATAAAATATCTGCTCCCAATGCCCTTCTACAGCAAACCAAGGAGGCAGGTGACAAGCTATCCTCAGACTCTTAACAAAAATTATATCCTTATATTCACCTACCTTTTGTCACACATTAATATATAAATATAAATCTTTGTATAGAGTGATGATTTTTCTTAGTCAAACAGTCTCAATGGCCAATAGACAATTCCAGAACTGAAAACAACATCTAAAACAGCAATGACAGGATGACTATTAAAAAAAAAAAAAGAAAAAATACTATAAAATTGATATTACCCAGGAAATGTTTAAATTGTTCTCCTTTGCTGTCAGAAGAATGACTTTGGACTGTGAATGTTTTGAGTTTTCTTCTGACGTGCTAACCAGGTCAGAGTTGTGGGAAGGTAGATTTTGGGAGTGCAATGCAGTTAGTTACATGCTACCACTTCTACCTTTTAGCCTAGATACCTAACATGAAGCCCACGAAAAGTCAAACTGTTATCCTTAATTCTGCCATTGCTCCAATGATGCTCCCAAAGACCATTGATATCTTGTATCTATCAGTTACAAAAGATCATTATGTGTTTCTTTCCCTAGCATCTTCTTCAGTGATGAAAATGGAAGACATTTTTAAATTTAAGGTGATTGTTCATACAAAACCTTGTTCATTTTTTTTTTTTTGGTTTTTGGGCCACACCCGGCGTTGCTCAGGGGTTACTCCTGGCTATCTGCTCAGAAATAGCTCCTGGCAGGCATGGGGGACCATATGGGACACCGGGATTTGAACCAACCACCTCTGGTCCTGGATCAGCTGCTTGCAAGGCAAACACCGCTGTGCTATCTCTCCGGCCCCACTTTGTTCATTTTTATTATTTATAGTATTCTGGCTGTGGCATTGTCGTAGGCATAGGAAATACAGCAAAAGAAATGAAGATAAGCCCCATCCCTATGAAGCATGTGCTATTTTAAGACAAGATCCCAAATTAGTAATTGAATAAATACATGCATAATAATTAGAGTGATAATATTTATAAATGTATAAAACAACGGGAATGGTGACAACAAGCAATTCATGGAGGAATTTTTTGAGCAGATTACATTTGAACAGAAATGGAAAAGAGGATGAGAAAACCATTTTTTCCAAAAGCCACTTTTGGAAAATATTTCTTTAAAATCATCAATTTGTTGTTATTATATTCCACTGGATTAAAAGTATTATTTACTTTATTTAAAGAATATGTATAATATAGTTGATGTAGTTGATCCTAATATCTTTGTTTTCAGGTAAATGGGAGCAAAATATTGTTTTTGGTTTTTGGGTCACACCCAGTGCTGCTCAGGGGTTACTCCTGGCTCTGCACTCAGAAATCACTCCTGGCAGGCTGGGGGGGGGGACCATATGGGATGCCGGAAATCGAACCCAGATCCATCTGGGGTCCGATGCATGTAAGGCAACTGCCCTACTGCTGTGCTATCACTATCGCCCTGGGAGCAAAATTATTAAAAGATAAAAAAGAAGAAAAGGAAGAGAGAAAAATTATAGCAATAAGAAAAATTGTAAGTTATTTTTTCTTGTGATGAGGTTATTAAGTCATTATCAGAAGGTTTAGTAAGCTCTTGTTGCTATCTGATCATTCTGCTACTTCATTTGTTTCTGAACATTTGGTAGTTTCAGATACACATTGGCATCTAAATTGTTGTGTTCCTATGGGGATGACAGTAAAAAACAATGGTTTAATATTAGTGGTATTAAACTATTAAATCTAGTAGCCCAAGAAGTCCAAGCACTATTACTGATACTGTAGCTTTTATGGGGGCATGTTTTGGCTTTCAGGGCTTCTGGAAGTATGAGAAAGTGTGGGGGCAGGGTACCTACACTCATTCCAAAAATATCCTGGTGATATAATTTCAGAAAGTGCTCTGGTCCCTCCATTCTAACAAATGTAACAGAAAAGACACCTTGACTTTTCCCTATGGTTTATTTCATTCCCCAAGAACAAATTTAGGTTAGGAACAACAAAATCTTCCAATAAAATACAATATATAAACAAGATGTTATATACAAGGTATAATAGAAGAATAGTTCTTTGGGAGGGGAGATAAGTTGCTCAAACTCCTATTTTTAGTATAGTTAGGGTTGGATCAGTAGGATGTAGGGATATCAGAATGAGGGTTATATAGAGGACAGAGTCAACAGGTTAAAGGTCAAGTCTTAGGTCTGGACCTTGAAAGAAAACAAAAAACTTCTCTTCTTTTTCTTTTAATTGGGTAATAAGACAGACCTTGGGAAGCCTTCTGCTAATGAAGTAACTTCTCTATCCCTGGTAAGATCAAGCAAGATAAAATGTAGCCTAGAGGTGGGAAAGCAGGCATGATTACTGGTGTTGGCTCATGTCTTGACAGGAGTTGATTAAAAAGAAAAGAAAAGAAAGAACTGTTATTACTTTCTCTTCAAATTCCTTCACAATCATTGATCATCAAACATAGCAATTTACTTTTTTATGATTAATCTAAGTGGATGATTCATTAGGAAACATTATTATGAATATTAAGCTAAAATTACCATTTTTAGATCTTTAGGTGAAAGACAGAGGTCTTTGGAGATCATTCCAGTCTTCATTCGTTCATTCCAACATTGGGTTAATATAATAAATGATGGGAGAATAATGTTAAAGAGCAAATTTATGTATCCTATAGTTTTTGTCTAGCAGGATAAGAGAGAAGGCAAATACAAATATACAGTACTAGGTAGTCCTAAGAATTTTGAAATAAAATAAATAGAACATGAAGAATGAAGGGTATTAGGTTAATTTTTTAGTAACAGCGTTTCCATGGAAGTGACATTTAAGAAGATACCTGAACAAATGAGACAGCGTCATGTGTATTGCTCCATGGCATAAGACCAGAAAGATATTTAGCCAAAATGCTTAGAGATACTTTGGGCTATACATTCTTAGAAACCAAAGATCAAAGAAGCGGTCAGCAGAATGAAGGGCAGCTTACTTAGGATGCAGAGCTTCAAGATGATCACTCAATCTTAAGGAATGACCAAATTGTGGGAATAACAAGATAAGCTTTCAGACATAGAAGATCATGTGATTAACTGAATATTAATTGGACATTATGTAGTTAAAAGAGTAACTTTTCATTAAATAATTCTTTCATAATGAACGTATTTGAGTTTTTAATAAAGGTAATATTTGCGTTTTTGCTGTATTCCTGAAATTGTTCTAAGTACTTTGCCTGCTTGAATTTTAATAATCACAATAATACTTTGAGGGAATATTTTTTAGAGAAGGAGAATGACACATGGGTAGGTTAACTTGTTTAGAGTCTTGTATCATTAAGTGTCAGACTTAATATTTAAATCCAGATTGTCTGAGGCCAGAATTACAGATAATCTTGGTTCTTAGCTTTACTCTATAATATGACAATTTTTTAGAGTTTCAATTTTTATGATTTTATTATTTACTTAATTAGGGTTTTGGACCATTTCCAGTGGTGTTCAGGGACTACTCCCACTCATGGCTAAGGAAGGGGCCATTCCTGTCACAATGCCTGGAGGACCACATGGTGCAAAGGATTGAATTTGAGTCTCCTGTATACAAAGTATGTGCTCCAGACCACTGAAGTAGCTCTCAACCCTATGATTTTATTTTTATATTTTTAATTCTCTGGTTGACAGAGTTTAGTATGCATTCTTAAGGACATTTAAGATTTCTAGGACAGAAGCTAAACTTGATACTCCATTTTATTTAATTTTCAATAAAGGCCTCTTGAGAATTAAAATGGGAAGAAACTAGGTATGGGGATGGGGCTCAGTGTATCATGCCTGCTATATACTTATTAAACCATCAGTTTCTCTGCATTTCCCCATATTGCTGAGTGTGATCTCTTGCAATAATAGGGCTTTGCCAAATGTCTGAGTGCTGCAACTAAGTTACTAGAGAATTGCAACCAAATTTTGCAAACATGATGCTCATGTTCCACAACCAAGCATTGAATAGTGAAATTTATTGAATGGTACAAAAGTGGCCTAAGAGGATAATCTCCGTCCCTTCAGACAAAGGCAATGATTGACATACACATGTGTGTTTATATGTATATATATGTCTATGTATATTGGATTAATGCAAAACAATACATTGCAGTCATGTGAACCATATATGTAAGAGAGAAGGATAGACTTTTTGGTGAATTTAAATGGCAGTAATAAGCAAATATAGATTTTAAGTCTCCATCTTGTGATGTTTGACATATTTTTTTGACTTTACAGTAACATGAAGTAATATAAGTAAAATGCATATTTTTGTTTTACTCTTTTACTGGGCTAGTATGGAATACTCTGTGATGCTGATCAGTACCTGAGAACTGTAGCTCCCAGGCAGACATATAATTATGAGGCTAAACAACTTTGCACTACCTATTCTTGACCCTCATCAGAAAAGAGAAAAGCAGTGATCTAATCACTGTACATCTGCATCATCCGGCAATTAGCTTTAACTGTATGCTTCAAATATTTTTCAATCCAGTTTGCTTTTAGTATTGTATGTTAATGGTAAGACTCTATATGACCTTTCTGTTGTTCATTTTCAATACAGTAGTCAGTAAATTATGCAAATTATGCAACACTATTATAAACACTATTAAAATGTATTATAAATAGGTTTCGTGTATATTTTAAGGTAAGTTAGGCTAAACAACAATGTCCAGTAGGCTAGGTTCATCAAATGAATTTTTGAGTATTTTAGAGTATTTTCCATTTATCCTGATTTATTGTGATGTAACTCTGTCAAAGTTAAGATAAATATGTAATTATATATTACAGTTTGTAAGATTCAGAGGAAAAAGACAAAATGCCAATTTACTAGAATTAGTAAATTTCTACCATAATGGGAAATGAATTTTTGTAAATATAAGAGAATTCCATTTTACTTTTATATTTGCTTGAATTTCATTGACTGTCATTTACCACTGGGGTCTGAATTATGGTTATTACTTATTTTATTTTCATTAGACCGCTCCTATTGTACACAAGGCCCATCAAGTTTTAAATAATAGCAGTTATTGAATATTTGTTGAATGAGTAAAACATGAATTCTATTAGCAAATCGACATAAAATACTTTTTTTTTAATAGATGTTTTCTTTATAGGCTATTCTCTATATACAAACAGTTATTTTCTGGAGATTTTTTTTATTTTTACCAAATCAAGCAATCAAAAAATTTAAGGGTTACTCCTTGTATACTCAGAGTTTTCTCCCAGCGGTGCATAGGAGACCAGGCGGTGTCAGGGATCAACTATAGCCTCTCACATGCAAACAGGTGCTCAACCCACTGAATTATTCTCTGTTTTTTAAAGATTGATTAACTGTATAAAAATTAGTAACATTTCTGAGTACCCACCATAGTTTTTATAATTTTCAATTATAAAAAAGTTACAGTATAAATAGTTATTTCTATGATCAAGAGAACTATAAAGTATCTTAGAATTTATATGGGAAATATTAAAGCATCTTTTGGAAGACTCACAAAACACTGAAAGACATAAATGAATTTTGTGAATAAATAAAATAAAGTATGAACTTAAACAGTAAGATCTGGCAAAAAATCTACCTAAACTATGTATGCCAAGTATTGATAAAAATGGTATAAAAGGAATTGCATATACATCTTGAGAGAAACTATTTGAAGAACAAGTGATAATAGTGATAAATTGTAAGTCACCTCAATACCAGTTAATAAATGTGAAAATGAACAAATAGATTCCAACCTATTTAAGTAATGGTCTAAGACCAAATATCAGTTAAAGTTGGATAAATTTTATGGATTTTTATTATATCTTAAAATATCATATTGAGTGAAAATGTCAAGTTCAGAAGAGGCACTCACAACACAAGATTTTTTCATGTAAATCAAAACACAACACAATAGAATGCATCCTTTTTTGGAGACCACATCCAGTGATGCTCAGAACTTACTTCTAGCTCTGTGCTCAAAGATTATTCCTGGGGGGACCTCAGTGGAAGTCAAATGCCTTAACTTTTACTATTTCTCTGATCCAGTATAGTTTGTGATCAGTTCCATTTTTTCCTGTTATTTAATTCTCACTGTCTCTTTCTGTCTGTATATATATATATATATATATATATATATGTTTATATATAGGCATATATATGCCTCTCTCAATTCTAGAGAAGTTGATCAATACTCTTGGAGGAGGAGGTAAATCAATGAGAATGGTAGAGAAAAGAGTGACTTGGATTATTCACTTTACTTACTAATTACATGTCACAAAATATAAACCTTGAAAACATTGGATGAGTGATACACAGGTATAAGTTATATTCTTTTTATTACATTAACTTTACAGGGCTTTTCAAATTAAAGCGCACATGTATCTAACTCATTTCTATTCTTTATAACAAAAATTTTTGATCTTGTCAGTTTCTCTTCAAGTAACATTCAATAAATTGAAGCCCTTAAGCAAGGGTCTCCTCAAAAGGAAGGAACAATTTACATAAAAATATAAAATAGTGTGACTAATTATCAAGATTAAAATAAATATAAATAAAATAAATATACTGAGGAAAGATAATTGAAAATAAGAAAAAAGTTTCCTTTACTATTCCGCAAGACCAAAAAAGAAACTCATAGAAGGCTTTACTCTGTGATAGAGAAACTATCTCCTATATAATCTCAAAGGGAAAAACTGAAGTTAGTGTGATTCTAGGGAGATTTTGTGGCAATATAAAGTTTCCTAACTGCAAATAGTTCAGCAATACCAGAAAGTTTCTCTGATTTATATCATAGTTCAATGCAGGCTGAGCAGCTCTCCTAGACAGCACTCCTAAGTGGTAATTCAAGGTTCTAATCTCTTTCCTTTGTGTATCTGTCTCATCACGCCTATGGTTGTCAGAAAAGAAGAAGAGAAAGAATGGAGGATCATTCTGAGGGTTTTGTGTGCAGACTAGAAATGGCAGCCATCATTCCTTCCATCCCAATCCCATAACTTTAAATGAACTATAAAAAAAGGAGAAGAGCAGTCTTCCAGTATGGCATTGAAAATGGAGCTTGAACCTGAGATAGTGGTTCTGCCAGATACATTAAAGCAGAAGAGAGTGAAAAGGTAGAGCTTTTAATTTTATTTATTTATTTTTTGCAATGGCCTCTTCACCCCTCCCCTCCCCACCGGGGGAGATAATATCAGCTATAAATTGCTTCCTGGAACAAGTCCCAGTTGTAATAGGAGGAAAGAAGGCCAAAGAGATGACATAGTTAGAAAACTTAGAAAAACCTAATATGTTTGAGTCAGCAGGACCTGATGGTTTGCCCTGTAGGATGCTGAATGCATTTTCAACTTTCATCTTGGGCCAGTGTGTCCCCCAATCACAGAGACTTGTAACAGACCCAAAGTATAGCAGAAGGGTAATTGAGGTGCCCTTCTCTAAAAAAAGATAGGACGACCCTGGAAAATTTCAGACCAGGGAGCTTAACATCAATACCTGGAAAGAACTTGGAATAAATCATCAAATAATCAATTCGGATAGCACCTGAAAGAACATAAAATACTAAGTAGCAATCAGTAAAGCTTGGTAAAAGAGCAAATAGGCCAGGCCAATTTAATTTCCTCCTATGATTGTGAGAAGCTGCATGTGCCCAAAGGATCAATAGATGGGATCTATTTTAATTTTAGTAATGATTTTTATTTTTTTAAAACCAGGCATTGTCTTTTAGATGTTAGAAACCTCTGTTTTCATATACACTTCTATTTGAAGGTTAAAAGGTGTCAACCCAAGGGGAGTTATCAGTGGCTAAGTATCAATCTGGGGAGACATATTGAATGCTGTCCCAGAGGTATTGGGGCCAGGATCTATCCTACTCAATAACTATATTGATGGCCTGGATGAAGGAATTAAGGCTATGCTCATTAAATTTGCAGCTGGTACTAAATTAGGGAAGGTTGTTATTGCTTTTTAAGACAGAAATAAAATTCAAAATGGCCTTGACTCATTGAGAAAATAGCTTTAAAAATTGGGATAAATTTCAATGGGAACAAGTGTAAGTGGCACAGGTGCTCCCACAGCCCTAGAACAGTGCCTTGGGTATACTTGGTGCTCAGCAAATATCTTCAGTACCTTCCTTGTGGGGCTGTTGTGAGGATCTAAGTGTGGTAATGATGTGGAAGTATGCTGTAAACCACAAAGTACCTTACAAATGGTAAAGGTTTGCACCAAGGCGAGAACAGTTATTACAGGCAAGGAAATATATCCTTTGAGACAGTGTTAAAGGAATTGGAGCTGTTTAATCAAGACAAGAGAAGAATAAGGGATGCTTTCTGGAGAGTAATTGTTTCATGAAGGTTTTGAGGAAAAATGATTATTCCTTCTCTGAGTGAAAGAAAAATGGGCAGAATCATATAAGATGGACTTTAGTGAGATGTGGTATGGTAGGTCCAGCTATGGGAGGAACATTTCCTCTTCCCTTGCTGAAATGGTATTTGTTCAACTTGTTCATTGGCCTTTCTAGTTCACTGTGATTCCCTGTTGTTTCACATCCCTGTTGTATCCCTTGGGTTAACAACATGAATGTTGTTTTTGACAATAAATATTTGCCATCAAATATTACTTCAGAACTCGGGTGGTGGTGGTCATCCTTCAGAGAACTAACAATAGTTTGGGGTGATTTACTCTTCAAGACAAAATGATCTTTTCAAATTTCAAAAATGTCAAATATCAGGGTTCTCTGTATGTAAAATAGGATATATTTTCAAGTAAAATTGGCTTTGATTCTAAAACTGTTAAAGAGTGAGATTATTGAAGAGAAGAGGGAGCCAAAATGGTCTCACTTCTTTTCTAGCTGCAGAATTTTTTGAGGAAAGGGGAAGATAAATGTGAGGTCCTACTTGTTAAAAATGGATTTATTTTATGCTTCTCACCTGTTTGTTGGCACACTCATGTTTTGATAACCCTCAGTGGAAGCCACAAAAGCCATAATCAGTGACTTAATGCTGAATGAAACATTCTCTCCTCAACTCTTCCCTAAGGGTAGGGAGACAGTTGTATATGCTAGGATGGTCCCAGGATCCAGTTCTTGTATATCAGTACCATATTCTTTTTATTTTTATTAACATATTGAGGTAAACTGACATAACATAATATAGTAACAACATAACATATAATTAATATAATATAATAATACATGTAAGTCAAAGAACATTCTATATAAAACACATTTTTTGATCATAATGACTTACATATCTTTTACAGTAGTATTTTAGGTACATATTAACATTGAATCAGGGGAATATCCCTCACCCCCAGTGTTGTCCTCCCTTCATCCCTGTTCCCAAGCATATATCCCTTTCTTCCTCCTTTATCCCCCAGAATGCTAGTTTAACTAAAACCATATATGTTAACACTAATATAAACCATTATTTTGTAGTTCCAGATATTTTTACTAGAAGTTTCTTAAAGGTTTAGAGTCAAAGGAACACTGTATAAACAATGTTAGAGTGTCAATTATCATTTGCATGGGCCCACCAAAGTATGGGGGCCATGAAAAG
Organism: Suncus etruscus; assembly: GCF_024139225.1. Classification (NCBI taxonomy): domain Eukaryota; kingdom Metazoa; phylum Chordata; class Mammalia; order Eulipotyphla; family Soricidae; genus Suncus; species Suncus etruscus. Next base: position 153,966,140 of record NC_064850.1, on the reverse strand, counting down.
GAAAAACTTTTGGCCTAAGTACAAGGAGACCTTACCCCTGAAGTTTCCTGACATAAGACCATTTCTAGGTTCCAGGCAAACTAGTTTGTCTAATCCTGGTCATTGTCTGTAGTGCCCATACAGTTATATTTTTTCACAGTTTCTGTTGTTGGTATCCTGTTTCTGTATTGAAGGTCCTGGAATCTGTATATCCTACATTGAAGTCAGGATGGTGCAGGGCAGCGTCTAAGAAAATTTGTGTGTTCTCATCTCTATAAGAACGTGTTTTTATATAATTTCCCATTTTTAACGTGCCTATGCAAAGGAAGAACAATATCACATGGCAAGATTGGTGCATATGGGGATTCTAGAACAAGTCCAACAATCCAATTGACTTGGTTCTTATACAAACATTAAATGAAGGGACACTTCTACAAACTTCCTTATTTAACAAAAAACAAAGGGAAGGAAAGATGGAGAGGGACTCTTTCACCAAAATACCTTATTGAACAGTTCACAAAGAGGAGAAAAGATAAAGAGTGGGGAAAATAAACAATCTAGCTTAAGATAGTAGACTCAATTGTCACCGTTTATAGGAACTAATCAGAAACCTAGTATGGTAGCAACCACAGTTACACAATAAAAAAAAGGAAGAGGCCAAGAGGCCGTTGAGAATAAACAAGTAGGTAAAGAGTACTGGCCTCTTCCCAGCCTGAAAGTCCATCCTCTCATTTTTATTTTGAAAATATATGGTACCCCCCACCCGAAATGGTCTCTTCCCAAACTAAAAGTCTATCTTCCCATTTTATTTTAAATATATATGGTACGCCCCGCGCAGTTTTTGAAATGGAAACCAATGAGAAAAAAAATACTAGTGAATGTCACGACGGAATATCCTGATATACACCAGTGCTGCATCGCCCATCTACCCCATGTGTCCCTCACTTAGTGTTGGGAGAGAAAGAGGGAAAGCCTGAGGACCATGATAGAGTCCACCTGGGCTGGCAACCAGGGAAGACCTGGAGTAGGAGAGGAAATAGGGGAATGGCTAGAGGCCTGCCAAGCCTCCCAGCAACCCCCCAAGCTTAGGGGAAAATGCCTGCGGTCTGGGGTGTCTCCTAACCCCATATCTGGAAAGAGCTGCCTCCAGGATCAAAGCATCGGAAGCCAGCTATCTGCCCGGCCCCCTCCTTCTGCTCCCCCTCCTACAGTAGAGAGGGGGAGGAAGCCTGTAGACCCCTAATAAAGTCCACCTGGGAACCCACAGCAGGCCACCCAAGGTTGCACTACCGACCGGGCCTAGAGTCCAGGGGGAGATAGGGGAACGGCTGGAGGCCTGCCAAGCCTCCCAACACCTCCCAAGCTATGGGAAAATGCCTGCGGGTCTGGGGTATCCCCTAACCCCATACCTGGGAAGCAGCTGGCCTCCAGGATCAAAGCACTGGAAGCCAGCTATCTGCTCGGGCCCCCCTCCCTCTGCTCCTCCTCCCTAGAGTAGGGAGGGGGGGAAGCCTGGAGACCCCATAAAAGAGTCCACCTGGAACCCACAGCAGGCCACCCGAGGTGGCACTCAGGCTGGGCCTAGAGCAGGACCATATTCTTAACAGTCTGACTTGAAATACTAGATTACTCTGTGGTAGTATTGTTATTTTTAAATAGAATATAGCATAATTAAGACATATCTTGTTCTAATTAACATATGCTAAGTTTTCCAACAAAGCCATATATTTTACAAGACATATCTTGTTCTAATGACATATGTTACCTTGTTATCTTGACATATGTTATCTTGACATATCTTGTTCTAATAACAATGTTAGTTTTTCCCAAAAAGCCATATCTTTTACATGATAGTATTTTAGAAGTTTTCCGAAAGGGGTCAGTCTTGGGGCAGTCAGCCAGATGGCTTTCCTTGCAGCATACACCACTACTTACCAGTAATCTTGAAGTAGGGGTATCCTCTCTCTCTTCTTCCCAAATGCTAGGCAAATGAGATGAACTGAATACTATAATGAACCATGTAATCAAATGCCAGAGCTTCCTTATTGGAGACCCTAAGGCATTGACCTCTTATGGTGGTCAGTGGAACCATTTGTGTTCAAAATACATTTTTTTGTCGTAAATGAATATGTGATTTGTTTCCTGGGGAGAGGTAACCATTGGTTAAAAAGGACTACTCTTATTATGACAGGAACCTACTGAGTTCAATAGGAAACACTTCAAAACACATGATAGTTTGAATCCCGTAACCCTTACCACATTTAAAATAACCTCTTAGTTTTTCTGTTCATAGGGGTTCCTGAATACAAAAGTATGAACATCCTATGGTGGTACGTCGGTGATTACAGTCCCCGGAGGCCCATACACTGCTTTGAGAGGCTAGGTAAAACGGCCAGAATAAAACTCTTTTAACATACACCCTTTATTATCTAGATTTATGCCTTCCTTTTAAGGACCTGAAGCACAGGACCAGCCAAATCACCAGATAGCAGAATACCGAGACCTACGAATTTTTACACAGGGCCCAAACATCAAACCCTTTCAACCAAACTAAAATGCCCTTTCTCTTATAGCCTCTCTTCTCATCACTCTCGTGTTTTTGTTGCTTTTGGGTGTTTGATTGGTTGGTTTGTTTTTACTTTGCCTTGTTTTTCCTATTCTCTCTTCTTGTCTCCCTCTTCTTCAACCTTCTTGTCCTCACTATCAACAACTCAACCTATGTCAAATAAAAACCACATGGTTACCTCCTCTATAGGAAAAAGGAATGCAGACATATAGGGTGCTGTGGACAAAACTGAAAAGGGTGAACACCTATATAGATAGACCTCACTAACATAATGGTCAGTACTCGAGACACAAAGCCTATACAAACCCAAAAGCTGATCTATTAAATGTTTCCTTTCCTTACAAGTAAATACTTAGTAGTCAGCACACCTCTTGCATTCCACACCTATATACATTAATATACACCTAAGCTAACTTCTAAATGTTTATATGTGTGTAGGAGCACACAGAGACAGGAATTCTCCTTAAGGGACAAACCTAAACCACAAACAACTCATACCTATATCCTATGTAACCCCTCCCATATACTATCCCCTCTCCCTCCTCCAGAAATCCTATTATCCCTTCACCCCTCAATCCCACCCCCGATATCCCCACCACACTCTAACTCTTCACCCTCAGCTTTTAATCCACCAGGCACCAAGAAAGACCTCCTACCACAGGGAGCCAGTACCCACTACCCAAGTGAAGAGACACTCACTCAAGCTCTCACCTCGTTCCTGGCAAGAAAATAAAACCAACACCCTGACAGACTCATGAAGTGTGGCCCTCCTAATCACCTCTCCCTAATGTGGACTGTGGCTTGATACCGAAACTAGCTCCAAAGGACCCCCACTGCAAGAACTCTACCCAAGACCTCCCTGCCTGGAACCCACACATCACAAGGAAATCTCAAAAGACAAGGGGGAACCCTATTCCTTCATCATAAGTATAGACCTATATAACACTCACCTCTCTATCCTGTTTCTCCACAAATGTAAAGAGATTCTCCTGTATCACTCTCCCCACCTTTCTCTGTTTTATTTGTTTTTTCTTTTTTATTCTTGTTAGATTCTTTTGTTTGTTTTGCCTTGTTTTAGTTTTTTTTTAATTGGATTTGATTTGTTTTTGCTTCTTTTGGGTCATCTCCTGGCAGCGCTCGGAGGGTGCTCCTGAGTTCTATGCTTGGAGAACATCCCTGGAGGGGCATGGGGGACCATTTGGGATGCCAGGTTCTGAGCCAACTGCCCTTCTACAGAAAAGGACAGATGCCTGATCTCCATGCTATCTCTCCTGGCCCCACTTTATCCCCTTTAATTACATCTTTTATTTAATCTTCTTCTTTTTTTTTTTTTTTTTAAGAAAACTTTTTTTCCTTTAGATACGTGTGAGCATATATATTCTTAGTTTTTGTCGGGAGTCTGTTTTCTTTTCTCTCCATCCCCCAAATCCACCAGCAATATAATGTAGCACCACTTCCTCCTGCAAAGACATATTAAACAAAGGGAAAACTATACTTATAAAAACAAGCTCTTATCTACTAGGGATAAGAACTCATACCTGTTTACAATACAGGGACATCTCCCACCCTGGATGTATGCCATGTGGAAACAACTTAGGCTCCAGGGAACTAGACACTGACCGTTCAGCCTTAACTCCTGGATCCTAGACATAGATATGACAGAATTCTCCACAACAGCTCAAGGAACAAAATCCCCTCCAGGGTATTTACAACGCTGCTCTGACACCAACATGAGCCAGTCCTAAATTGATAACCTGACAAGGAGGAAATGGGAACAACTTGATCTAAGAGCAAGTTGTCCTCCCTCATCAGCTATCAATAAGACAAAATCAGAAAACAAGTCACCCTTTGATATGTGCAAAAGCCACGATCGCTATATACTGGAAGTTGCAACCAAGACTGGACAGTACACATCCAGGGACCACCATCACCACCACCAACAGCAACAAAAAGCTCTAGTCTAGCTTTTGGAATATGATCCTTTCAACAAACAAGAGCTCCAATTCCAGAAGGTTGACTGAGACAACCGCAACTGAACGGGTCTTCCAGAAACATAACGAAAGACTTTATCCCAGGCTCCAGTCTAGGATCAACATAACGACCAAGAACACCAACTACAGAAGATGGATTAAAACGACACTGAAGAAACATAACTGCTAGAACCACAAAGAAAGACTTCATAAACTCCATTTCCTGAGCTACACAGCCACAAAGATCTCTAGAAACAGAGTTCTGATTTTACCATCCAAGACATAGCAGAAGTCTTCCGCATGCCACGAAAGCAGCAAGGGGAGAGTAAATGATCATGCAAGGAGTCTAGAGTTAATCCCATGACAGTATACTTTAGGGGTGGATAAACCCTGTGTCTCCTAGTTAAAGGGAATTCCCTCTACAATAACCCCAATAGTTACTGTGCCTATGCAGGGTGATAAGGAAAAGGAGGGGAAAAAAAAGCACAAAACAATAAATTTTCCACATGTTTATTTATCGATTGATCGATTTTTTTGACGTCTTTATTTTGGTGTGGAGATTACGGTTGATGTCTCCAATATTATTTTATTTTATTTTGTCTTGTCTTTCTCTTTCTTTTTGCATTTGAGCATGAGTTGATTTCAGAACCGAGACTATTGTGTGATGCCTATCTTTATTGCTGTAGTGCTCACCGGTTATTTAATTCAATAATTATTTCTGTATTGTTGTGGTATTTCAATTAGCTTTTTCACATCCTCTCTCAAACTGAGGTTGGAAGCCTCTAGAGAGACTCAGCCCATTTTCAGCGTATTTGACTTTTGACTTCTTTTTTTTTCTCTTATTTTGTACCCCATTCTATTGCTTTTCTTGCCTTCAAACAAAACCACATACCTCGATTTTTCTAGCTCTGCCTCTTAAATAGAAGGGAAAACGAGGGTTCCAGGATCAAACAGATATGAGATCACTAATAGTAAGCCAGACAAAGAGGGGTTCACCTACTCTATCAGCCCGGGGGGGTGATAGTGGGGTATATGGGTTGTAGAAAGGAAACTGGAATGGGGGGAGGACATAGTTGGTGATGGGTATTCCCCTGAATCAATGTTAATATGTACCTAAAACACTACTGTGAAAGATATGTAAGCCATTATGGAAAAAATATGTTTTTAATCAGAAACTTTCTTTGACTTACATGTGTTATTATTATATCAATTATATTATATGTTATGTTATGTCACTATATTATGTTATGTTAGCTTACCTCATTATGTTAATCAATTTTGTCTCTTGAATAAATTCTTACAATAAAAAAAAACTAAAAAAACAAAAAAACAAAAAAGACTATCTTAGAGATTTAGGAGAAAGTTAAGAGACAAGAAGGTTGGTTTAAGCTTACCAATATGGAAAGAGTGGCAGAGAAAAGGACTTTTGTATACTTTCTGGCATAGGAAGGAACTTCATGTAACTACTTAGAGTGGAAATTGGGTAGGTGGTTACTTGTTATCTAGGAGATCTTTCCTCTGTTATCAGAATGTTAACTGACAAGTGAAAGTTATTTCTAGGATGATGGATGGATGTTGGCAAAAGGATAGTGATGGGGGAGACCTCAATACCAAATTCATATGTGTGAGTAAAATTATTTTATTTTATTTAAATTATGCATTATATTATAACCCTCATCTCATAGGTCTCACAGAAAATAGAATTTCTCCCATTCTAGAGATACAACAAATTTCTAGAGAACCAGTACACTTTTAAGGCATAAAGAGACTTTGTAGCAATTAGTCATTATGTTTTCACTGTCATTGATAAAATCCTCATTATCCAGTATCCATTATCATTAAATCTAGGAGTTAGCAAGGTATTGACAGAATTTTTTGACTTGTATTTCCATATCCAGTGGGTATGGGAGCTTGAAGGAAATCTGTCATTCAGGTGAAGATGATACCAACTACGTTAGGAGAATCTTTGCATGAGGTTTGATTAATGAAGAGCAATTGGATTTAGGGAGAATGTATAAACCCAGCAGTCATGAATAGGCTTCGGGTGATGCAATGGTAAATGATATGCTGGAAGAGTAGATGTATTTTGAGTTTAGGAAGAACTGGCTTGGGAGCTGCTTTCAAACTGAATACAATATGAGGGCCATTATAAGCTTTTATTTATCTGTTTATTAAATAACAAGCACATGCTAATCTCTGTGGTGTGTGAGGAAACCTCATTGTTTTTTAATCTTAATATAATTTTTATTTTAATCATAGTAGGTTACATATCATTGACAATAATATTTTAGGTACATATTATCATAAAATCAGGGGAATTCCCACCACCAAATTGTCCTCCTTCCACCTTCGTTCCTGTCCTACCTCCCATATCCTCTTCCCTCACCCACCGGGCTGCTGGAATAAGTGGTCCCCTCTGTGCCTAGCTTACTACTACGTGAGCTTACCCCTGTTTGGTCTTGCTATCTCTCTTACTTCCCCCTCTAATTGAGAGGCAGGTCTAGATAGTTCAAGTTATGTGGTTTTGTTTGAAGAAAAGTAATAAACTGGGGGAAAAAAATCAAATACTCCGAACATGGACAGAGTCCTTCTAGAAGCTCTCATCCTAGGTTTGAGAGACGAAGGGGAAACACCACAACAGTACAAAAAGAAGTGTCAAATAAAGTATCCAGTGATCACTCCAGAGGGGAATAAAAAGATAAGCATCACATAAAAGCCATGGTATTGAAATAAAAAATGTGGCAGAGCACATAAAGGAAGAAAAGAAAAGAAGAAAAACAAGTATAAATGGAGACAACAACTTCAATAGCCAAAACAAAACAAAGAAATCGACTAGAACTAGATAAAAAAAAAAGTTGTTTTGTGCTTTTTGCCTGTTTTTTTTCCCCTTCCTGCACATGCACAGTAAATCTTGGGGTCATTTGAAAAGGAATTCCCTTGGCCTAAGATCCAGGGATTCTCCACCCTTAAAGTATATGGGATTAACTATAGACTCCTTTCAGGTTCATGTACTCTCCCCTTGATGCTTTTGTGGTGTATGGGAGACTTTTATTCTGTCCTGGGTGATAAAATCAGACCTCTGTATCTGGAGATCTCGGTATCTGCACAGGTCAGGGAGTGGAACTTATGATGAAGTCTTTCTTTGTGGTTCTAGAAGTTCTGTTCCCTCGGTGTTGTTGTAATCCATCTTCTGTGGTTGGTGGTCCTGGTCTTTGCGCTGATCTTAGGATGGGTCCTGGGATAGTGTCTTTCATTATGTTTCCAGGAGACCACTTTTGTTGCAAATGTCTCAGACAGATCTCTGGAACTAGAGATCATGGTTGTTGTGCAGGTCATATCTCAAACCCTAGACTAGGGCTTTTTTTATTGGTTCCAGGATACCTAGAGTCCGGTCATGGTTCTGACAGCCAGTCATCTGTAAATCGCGATCTTGGCATTTGGATAGACCAAAGGGTGACAAGTCTTCTGATTTTGTCTTATCGTTAGCTGGTGAGATAGGGTAACTTGCTCTTAGGTCAAGTTGTTCCCTTTTTCCTCATTGTCAAGATATCGTATTAGGGCTGGCACTTGTTGGTGTCCGAGCAGTGTTAAGGATGTCCCGGATGGAATTTGTTTCCTGTGGCTGTTGTGGAAAACTGTTGTTTCTATGTCTGGGATCCAGGGTTCAAGGCTGGACAATTGGTGTCTAATCACCTAGGGTCTAAGTTGGGTCCACGTGACATATTTTCAAGGTGGGAGATGCCCCTGTATTGTAAACAAGTATGAGTTCTTATCCCTAGTAGATAAGAACTTGTTTTTTTATGTAAGATTTCCCCCTTTTTTTTTAGCGTGCCTTTGCAGGGAGAAATGATGCTACATTATATTGCTGGTGCATTTGAGGGTGGAAAAAGAAGAAAACAAAAACAGGTCACACACCCAAAAAGGATAAAATAGAGATTATATATATATATATATATATAATATATATATATATATAAATATATATATAAAGGAAAAGGAAAAAAAAGAAAAGATTAAAAAATGAAACAAAAAAGTAAATAAAGGAACAAGGTGTTGCAAGAGACAACCATACATTTGGGGAAAAGCAGGTAAAGAGGTGGTGTACTACAGGTTTTATACTTATAATGGAAGTATAGGTTTCCCCATTGTCTTTTGAGATGTTCTTGTGGTGTGTGGGTTCCCAGGCGCTTTTTCATTATACAACGTGACCCTCTTGAGATTGGCAAGAGATTTGCGGCAAGGAGGTCTTGCGAAGAGTACTTACTTTGGGGATACTTTTAGAGGTAAGTCTGGTTTCAACTAACAGTCCACGTTAGGAAGGGTTGGTATGGAGGATCGCACAGCATAGGTCAGCAGGGGAGTTGGTTGCCTTTTCTTGCAGGGGATGAGGTGTGGGTTTGACTGGTTGTCCCTTTGCTTGGGTGTTGGGTACTGGTTCGTTGGGATAGGAGGTCAATCTTGATGCCTAATGGATTAAGAACTGAGGGTGAAGAGTTTTAATAAGGTGGGAAATCAGGATGGGATTGAAGGGGTGAAGAGATAGTCAGATTTCCAAAGGGGGAAAGGGGAAAGTATATGGAAGGGGTAGGAAAGAAGAGAGAAAATAAATTAACAAGAAAAGGAGAGAAAAAGAAAAAGAGAAAAAAAGTAGTGAGAAGAGAAAAGAACAAGGGAATGCTAGTTTGTTTGAATGTGATCAATGAGTAGGCCCTGAAGTATAAGTGTAGGTCACAGTTGCTGCTTCGGTGGTCTGGCTGGTTTCGTGCTGCAAGTCCTAAAAGAAGGTATAACCTAGAGATAAAGGGTATGTTAAAGAGTTTTGTAGGGACATTCTCATAGTGCAAGCTGGATATGGTATCTTGTGTGACTGAGCCCCGAGATGCAATCATAGTTTGTCCACCCTTTGTATCCAAGAACACCTGTGGACAGAAAAGCTGAGAGGTTATTTTAAATATAGTAAAGTTAAGGCATTAAAACATATTGTTATGAAATGCTTCCGTTGGAGTCAGTGATTTCCCATGGTACTCTTTACCTGTAATCCTGTATAAGATCCCTAAGGGCTTATTAGGGGCCTTTGTAGTAGAAGGCTGATTAACATACCTGTTTCCTCTATGCTGCTATTTCTGCTGCGGCTGGTTTCTTTGTGGTATAATGTGTAGTCAAGAGTGTGTGTTGTTCCTCTTTCATGTGATTTGGGCACTGCTCCCCGGAATATGTTGACTGTTACAGTGTTTGGAGGTTCTACCCTGTTAAACCCTGTTATTTGATTGTTGAGTATTAGTTGTATATAAGATGTATGTTCTAGGTGTTTCAGAATAGTGCTATCATTCTGTATTTATCTTTCATCTTCTGGCTTAGTTCGTTTAACATAATATGTTTTAGGTCCATTCACGTTGCTGCAAAGTCTGTGATTGTATCATTTTTGACTGCCATGTAGTATTCCATTGTGTATAGATATCACATCTTGATGATCCATTCATCTGTTGTTGGACATCGAGTTGGTTCCAAGACTTGGCTATTATACTGAGTGCTGTGATAAATAGTGGGGGTGCACACATACTTTGGAATGAATGTCCTTCTAACTTGGGGTTAGATACCTAGGAGCGCAATTGCTGGGCCAAATGGCAGCTCAATTCTGAGTTCTTTGAGCACTCTCCAGACTGTTCTCCATAGGTGTTGGACTAGGGGGCATTCCCACCAGCAGTGGATGAGAGTGCCTTTCATGCTGCATCCCCACCAACAGAGATTGTTCCCATTATTTTTTATGTGAGCTATCCTTACTGGTGTGAGGTGGTACCTCATTGTTGTCTTGATTTGGATTTCCCTAATGATGAGTGAAGGTTAGCGTGTTTTCATGTGTTTGCTGGCCATCTTTCGGTCTTCCTCAAAGAATTGTCTATTCATTTCATCTCCCCATTTTTCTATGGCTTTATTTGGTTTTGGGGGGCTCAACTTTTTGAGTGCTTTGTATATTCTGGATATCAGCCCTTTATCTGACATGTTGCATGCAAAGATTTTTTTCCCATTTAGTTAACTGTCTTCTTGTCTTAAGTAGAGTTTCTTATGCTATGCAGAAGCTTTTTAGTTTGGTGTAGTCCCATTTGTTTATGTTTGATGTTAAAGTTCTTGCCATTGGCATTCTATCAAAGACTTTTTTGATATATAGATCTTCGAGTGTTCTGCCTATTTTTCCCTCAATAAATTTTATAGATTCGGGTCTGGTTTCAAGGTCTTTAGTCCATTTTGAGTTGACTTTTAATTATGGGGTGAGGTATGGGTCAATTTTCAATTTTTTACAGATGGTTTTCCAGTTGTATCAACACCATTTGTTGAAAAGACTTTCTTGGCTCTTCCGTCAAAAATCAGTTGACTGTATTTTGGGGGGCTTATGTCTGGAAATTCTGTTCTAACCCACTGCTCTGAGGCTCTGTCTTTGTACCAGTACCATGCTGTTTTGATCACTATGGCTTTATAGTATAACTTCAGGTTAGGTAAAGAGATGCCACCCAGCTTCCTGTTTTTTAGTATGTACTTGGCTATCCTGGGTCTTTTGTGGTTCCAGATAAATTTTATGAGTGATTGTTCTAAGTCTTTAAAGAATGGTGTCTGAATTTGGATGGGGATTGCATTAAATCTATATAGGAGTTTGGGTAGGATAGTCATTTTGACTATGTTGATTCTACCTACCCATGACCATGGGATGTTCTTCCATTTCCCAAGATCCTCTTTAATTTTTTTCTGAAGTGTTTTTAAGTTTGCCAGGTATAAGTCCTTCAGTTCCCTTGTAAGGTTGATTCCTAGGTACTTGATGATTTTTGATACTATTTTAAATGGAGTTGTATTCTTAATCTCTCTCTCCTCTACTTCGTTATTTGTATAGAGAAATGCTGCTGTCTTTTGTGTATTGACTTTGTATCCAGCCACTTTGCTATATTGGTTTATTGTTTCTAGGAGTTTTACTGTGGACTCTTTAGGGTTTTCCACGTATATCATCATGTCATCTGCAAAAAGGGATAGTTTGAATTCCTCTTTCCCTATTTAAATTCCTTTGATTCTCTTCTCTTGTCTGATTACTATTGCTAGTCCTTCTAAGACTATGTTGAATAAGAGTGGAGAAAAGTGGACATCCTTGCCTAGTTCCTGACCTTAGTGGAAATGCTTTCAGTTTTTCACCATTAAGGATACTGTTGGCTGTGGGCTTTTCATAGGTAGCTATAACTATCTTGAGAAAGGTTCCTTCCAGACCTATTTTGCTTAGTGTTTTCAACATAAACGGATGTTTGATTTTGTAAAATGCCTTCTCTGCATTGATTGATATGATCATGTGGTTTTTGTCTTTTTTATTATTGATGTGGTGTATGATGTTGATTGATTTGCATATGTTGAACCATACTTGCATCCCTGGGATGAAACCCACTTGGTCATGGTGTATAATTTTTTTGATGTAGTGCTGGATTCGTTTTGCTAAGATTTTGTTGAGTATTTTTGCATCTATGTTTATTAGTGAGATTGGTCTGTAGTTTTCTTTCTTGGTGGTATCTTTGCCTTCTTTGGGAATCAGAGTGATATTAGCTTCATAGAAGGAATTGGGAAGGATTCCTGTCTTTTCAATGGTTTGGAAGAGCCTGTGAATCAGTGGAAGTAATTCTTCTTGGAATGTTTGATAGAATTCACCTGTAAAACCATCTGGGCCTGGACTTTTGTTCTTGGGGAGTTTCTTAATTACTGTTTCAATTTCCTCCGAGGTTATTGGCCTGTTTAGGCTTTCTAAATCCTCCTTTTCTAGTCATGGAAGCTGGTATTTTTCCAAGAATCTGTCACTTTCTTCTGGGTTCTCCAGCCTAACTGAGTATAATTGTTCATAATATGTTCTCATGATGTGTTGGATTTCTTGGGGTTCTTTTGTAATCTCTCCCCTTTCATTTGTGATCCTGTTTATTTGGGTGTTTTCCTTTTTTTTTTTTTTTGGTGAGTCTTGCCAGTGGTTTGTCTATCTTGTTTATTCTTTCAAAAAACCAACTCCTGGACTCATTGATTTTCTGTACTGTTTTCTTAGTTTCTATGTTGTTTATTTCTGCTCTGGTTTTTATTATTTTCTGTCTTCTGGGTGTGCTTGGTTTTTTTGTTGCTGTTGTTTCAGCTCCTTAAGATGGTCCTTTAAGTTGCTAATTTTGTCGTTTTCCTCTTTCCTGATGTAAGATTGTATTGCTATGAGTTTCCCCCTGATTACTGCTTTCGCTGTGTCCCTCAAGTTTTGACAAGTTGTTTCTTCATTATCGTTTGCCTTAAGGAATCTTTTTATTTCTTCCTTGAGTACTTCTTTGATCCAGTTGTTTTTAAGCAGCATGTTGTTTAATCTCCAGGTATTGGATTTTCTCTATTGCTTCTTTTTACAGTCAATTTTGACCTCTGTTGCATAGTGATCTGACAGAGTGCTTCTAATGATTCTTACCATTGTGATTTTATGCAGGTTAGATTTGCATCCTAAGGCATGGTCTATTCTGGAGAAGTTTCCATGTGGACTTGAGAAGAATGTGTATTCTGTTTTCTGGGGGTGGAGGGCCCTATATAAGTCTATTAGTCCTAGTTCTTCTAGTTTTTTCATTTAGGGCTCTTATTTCTCTTTGTTAGTTTTCTGTCTGGTGGATCTGTCCAGTGGTGATAGTGGAGTATTAAGATCTCCTACTACTATCACATTTCCTTCCATGTGTTTCTCTAGTTTTGCAAGCAGTTGCCATACATATTTTTCTGGATCTGCATTAGGTGTGTAGATATTAACCCGTGTTAGCACTTCTTGGTCTAGTGTTCCCCTGATCAGTAAGTAGTGACCCTCTTTGTCTCTGATCATTTTCTTGAGGTTGAATGTAATTTGGTCTGATATCAGAATGGCCTTCCCTGCCTTTTTTTTTTTTTTGGTTTCCATTGGCCTGGATAATTGATTTGCATTCTTTTATGCTAAGCCTGTGCCTACCTTGTACTTGTAGGTGTGTTTCTTGTAGGCAGCTAAAATCTGGTTTATGTTTTCTAATCCAGTTCTCTATTATGTGTCTTTTAATGGGAAAGTTTAGTCCATTAACATTTAAGGAGATTATTGACAGAGAGGGCTGTTGTGCAGTTGTGTTGTTTAGGGTGGTGGTTGTTACAATCGGGGGTTTGGATTGTGTAATTTGTCTCTGAGTAGGTCATTTAGGGTCAGTTTTGTTTGCCAAATAATGCAAGATCGTTTTTGTTTGAGAATGATTTTAGTTTACCCTCCCATGTGAATGAGAGTTTTGCTGGATAGTGGACTCTAGGTTGAAAATTTCTTTCATTCAGTCGTTTAAGTATGTCATACCACTGTCTTTTTGCTTGAAGTATTTCATATGGGACATCTGGTTTGATTCTAATGCTCCTTCCTTTGTATGTGAGAGTTTTTTCTCCCTTATTGCTTTAAGCAGGTCGCCTTTCTCCTTGTTTCTTGCCATTTGAATTACTGTGTGTCTTGGAGTTGGTTTGTTAGGGTCTATTTTGTTGGGGATTCTTTTCACCTCCTGACTTTGCTCAGATGCATCTTTCCAGAGGGTGGGAAAGTTCTCTGTTATTATTTCCCTGACTAATTGTTCTTCCCCTTTCCCTGTTTCCTCCCCTTCTGGTATACCTACAATTCTTAGATTGTTTATTTTATCTTTGTTCATTAAATACTGGACTTTTACTTCCAGTGCTTTACCTTCTATTTCTTTGTTGGCTTCTTTGTTGTCTTTTGTTTGCAGTTTATCTTTGAGTTGTTCTATGTGATTCTTGAGCTGTGTGATTCTGCTCTTCTGGCTTTCTACGGTTTTATGTAATTTGTCTAATTCTGTTTTCATGGAGACTCTCATATTTTTTTTTAACAATTCTTCTTTTATTTGGTTGATTTATTTATCCAAGGATTTTTTATATTCGCTGGCTAATGTTTCTTTCATTTCCTTTAACATGTCTTGCATTTCATTCCTCATGGCTACTTTAAGATCTTCTTCTATTGGGTCTGTGCATTTTGGGGGACTTGGAAATTTATTAGGGATCCTCTCCATATCCCCTGAATTCAGGGTCTTCCTTGATCTACCCATATTCCTTTGCGTGTATTGATGTGGCTTAGAGTGCTGTGCCTTCTATATTCAGGCTACTTTTGCCACCTGTGTGTTGGGGCTGGGTCCCTTCTCTGGAGTGCTGTTCCTGGTGGGTATGCTGTTGAGGCTTGGCCCCTCCCACGTCCTCCACTCAAGCCTGATTCTTCATCCCCCCTTTCCAGTCAGACAGTGCAGTTCTGCTCCAGGCCACAGTGGCAGAGGGCGCCATTGAGCTTAGATGACTCACCTCCCCAACCTGGGAGTCAGACTGTGCTTGCTTCTTGGCTCTCTGGTCATTGTTCCTCCTGGCTCTCTGTCCCCCCCGGGCTGCATATGCCACATTGGCAAGTTGGTGAAAGTTTTTGAGCTCCCTCTGGCCTCTCTCACAGGACTCAGGGTCCTGTTGTGTGACCTGTTATGTGACACTCCTACAGCCCGCTTGTGCCCTTCCCGGTGCCTCCTTCCCAACCTCATCGAGTCCCTGGGGCTGGTCAATTCTCCCTGGCTCCACCCAGCGACCCTTCCAAGCTCATCGCGTCCCTGGGGCTGGTTGCTTCTTGAGGTTTCGTTCTTATATGAGTCTTTGTCTATTGTACTCTGACTGGTAAAAGTAATCTGTGTCCTTCATACCCTGGCAATGGAAAGTTGCAATGTAATGTTGTTAGTAGTAATCCTCATTGTTGTTTTAATTTGTATCTCCATGATGATTAATGATGTGGATAATTTTTTTCGTGTGCCTTTTGGTCCTTTGTATTTCTTCTTTGAGGAAGCTTCTGTGCATCTTTATTCCCATTTTTAGCTTTTATGTATTTTAGATTTTCATCCCTTATCAAATAGGTATTGGATGAATAGTTTCTCCAGTTTCATGGGTAGTTTTTGTATCCTTGCTACCCTTTCTTTGGAGGTACAGAAGCTTCTTAGTTTAATGTATTTCCATTTGTTTATCTTTGTTCCACTTACTTGGTAAGTGGTGTTCATCCTTGAAGATACTTTTAAATCAAAATGGCATTAATTAGAGGTCTGAGTTAACTTTTTTCATATAGCTGGCAAGTTTTCCCAGTTATTGAGGAGAATTTCCTTGCTTCACTATATTTCTTGCCCCTTTATCAAAGATTAATTAATCATATGCCCGAGGGTCTGTTTCAGGATATTCAAACCTATTCCGTTAATCTGAGGACCTGTTTTTATTTCAATAGCATGCTGTTTTAATGACAACTGCTTTATTATACAGTTGAAGTTGGGGAAAGTGATGCTTCCCATCTTCTTCTTCTTCTTCTTCTTCTTCTTCTTCTTCTTCTTCTTCTTCTTCTTCTTCTTCTTCTTCTTCTTCTTCTTCATTATTATTATTATTATTTTTACAAGGATTGCTTTAGCTATTTGTAGAGGTTTAAAGAATGTCAACCCAAGGGGTGGAGAGATAGCATGGAGGTAAGGTGTTTGCCTTGCATGCAGAAGGACAGTGGTTTGAATTCTGACATCCCATATGGTCTCCTGAGGCTGCCGGGGGTGATTTCTGAGCATAGAGCCAGGAGTAACCCCTGAGCACTGCCGGGTGTGACCCAAAAACCAAAAAACCAAAAAACCAAAAAAAAAAAAAAAGAAAGAAAAGAAAAAAAAGAATGTCAACTGGTTTAGACTTTAAGAAAAACAATATTTACATTCTCCAAATTATTAGAAATTAAGTTCCCATATGACCCAGTAATAAATACCAATAAAAATATACCACAGGAACCCAAAGACAGAACATAGAAAATCCTGCTGCACTCATATTCACTGAAGCAGTATTCACAATAGCCAAAATTCGGAAACAACCCAAATGCCTGAAAACAGATGAGTGGATAAAGATACTATAGTACATCTATGCAATGGAACACTACAGAGCTGTTAGGTAAAAAGAAGTCATAAAATTTGCTTCTACAGGGCCGGGCGGTGGTGCTAAAGGTAAGGTGCCTGCCTTGCCTGCGCTAGCCTTGGACAGACCGCTGTTCGATCCCCCGGTGTCCCATATGGTCCCCCAAGCCAGGAGCAACTTCTGAGCGCATAGCCAGGAGTAACCCCTGAGCGTTACCGGGTGTGGCCCAAAAACAAACAAAAAAAAAATTTGCTTCTACATGGATGGGTATGGTGCTGGAGAAACAGCATGGAGGTAGGGCTTTTGCCTTGCATGCAGAAGAATGGTGGTTCAAATTCCAGAATCCCATATGGTCCCTGAGCCTGCCAGGAGCAATTTCTGAAGGTAGAGACAGGAGTAACCCCTGAGTGCTGCCGGATGTGACCCAAAAACCAAAAACCAAAAGCCAAAAGCTATTATGTTGAGCAAAATATGCCAGCATGGTATGGATAGACATAGAATGATTGCATTCATTTGTGTGATATAAAAAAAGCTGATAATAATACCTGAAGACAATAGAAACACAGGCCAAAAGGACCAGTCCATGATAGGAAGCTTTTCATACATAGAAGGAGAGTGCAGTTAGGGTAGAGTGAGAACACTATGATGATAATAGTTGGAAATGATCACTCTGGACAAGAATTTAGTGTGAGGGTATGCATGATACCCATTCAATAGCAATATTGTAAACCACAGTGTCTAAAAGAAAACAAAGGGGGGTTGAGAAAAGATTAAGAGAGAGTGTGAGAGGGCAAGAGAGAGAGTAAGAGAATGAGTGAGCAGAAAATGTCTTCCCCATAGGAAAGCAGGGGAGAAGCTGGGAAGGAAACGGGTCATTGGTGGCAGGTAATGTGCACTGTTGAAGGGTGTTGGGCATTGTATGACTAAAACTTAATCATGAATAACTTTGTAGTTGTATCTCATTGTGCTTCAATTAAAGAATTTATTAAGAAAAGAAATAAAATAAGAGGCCGGAAAGATAGCAGGGAGGTAAGGCATTTGCCTTGCGTACAGAAGGACGGTGGTTCGAATCCTGGCATCCCATATGGTACCCTGTGCCTGCCAGGGACAATTCCTGAGCATAGAGCCAGGAGTGATCCCTGAGAGCTGCCAGGTGTGACCCAAAAACAAAACAAAAAACAAACAAACAACAAAAGAAATAAGATAAGATGCAAGGAGAAAAAAAATAAGAAATGTAACTGCTAATATTATCATTGCAAACATACAATAAAATAGCCATTACAAAAAATAATCAGTCATATGTCAAGCCACATCAAACTTTAGGTATCTTTTTTTACCCTATTGAAATATTTTATTTTCAACCTAGATCAGAAAGGGAGACAAACTCGAACAGAGTGGATGGAACATATATTTTGTAGTTAGGCAACCCTTTGTTCAATCCCTAATAACTCATGGTTCTCTGAGTAATACTGGGAGCAATTTCCTGAGTACAAAGCGCAGTGTAGTCCCTGAATACTGCCGGATGAGTCCCCCTTTCATCAGAAAAAGCCAATGCAATATTTCTGTTTAAAGTAGGAAGGTCTTTTGTAAATATGTTGGGGACAATACTGATGGTGGTAAAATGCAGAACAAAAATAGAAAAATGATTGAGAATGATGGTGTCTGTAGAATTTTGAGTTCCTTTGGATGTTATATTACATTAGTACTAATTATTGCTACCTTCATCATTATTATATTAAGAAAATGAAAACCAGCTGAATTAAAATGATGTTTTTACTAAAGTTGCCAGTCACATAAGAAACCCAAGGGAGCAGGCACTAGGGATATTTCACAAAACCCAGGGTAAATTAAGTCAAGTGAAAATGAAGCAATTAGATCTAAGTCCCTTCCTGTTTCCTGGATGGAGGAGAGGAGACTGAGGTTAAAGTTCTTAATTTTCTACTTCTTCTTTGATTAAGTACTTAGGTGTAACAATTTATCCCTCCCCCAATTTAATAATGTGTAATAGTTTCCAAATATATGTTCTCTTTTTTCTTTATTTACTTCTTTTCCCTTGTTACTTTCAAACAAGTACAATTCCTATTAGAGTAATATTTATATTTTTAGCTTTGCTCTGCAATTGGAGCATTGGTGATTGAGAGCTTTGGCAATGCCCTTGTCTGAGACAAGATAAGGGGCAAATGTTCCTGGGATTTATTTTCATCCTTAGATGCCCCAATTATATAATATTCAGAGCAATGTCCTTTGGAAAGTGTCTCTCCTGGGGGTTTCTACATTTTGAGAAATGCTTCTCTACTTAAAAATGATTTTAAAATCCCCTTTCAACCAGTAAGTATCCAAAATGAAATTTCATTTCCATTTAAATAAACCATGGTTGGAAATTTTAGGGTGGATCTGTTAGGAGGCCTGTACACAGGAGGGTAGCTGCGGAAATATGTATTAGGGGAGCAGGGGAGATGAAAAAGGAACTTCATATCCTAACGGCAAGTGTGACTTACCATTAAATGGGAAAAATGACTTACTGTAATATATTCCAGTTCCAAGTTTATCTCTTCTTTCTCACAAGAGCAATTTCTGAAGGGATTTTGTTTTGATTCCGACTGCTATTAGTCTTTATTTTTTCTACAACAACATCAGCAACAGCATATAAACTTACTTCTATTTACTGGGTAGCAGGTACTACTTGTAATGTTTTATATATTTCATCTCATTTACTATTGCAGCAACCTCGTGAGACAGATGTGGTCATTCTCATTTTATAGATGAAGCTTCGCACAGAAAGATTAAGTCATTTACTCAAGTCACACAGCTACTAAGTGTGAGAGGCAGAATTCAAACTCAGATATTTGGCTTTCCAGACTGTGTGGCAATTCTCTGGGTTACTTTGGCAGCCTCCTTGTTTCCTCTTTCTCAACACACTCAATCTGGGTTTAAATACTTAATGTCTATTGTGGAATCAACAAAGTCCTACTGACTTTTCTTTCAAAGCCTTTGTCCACACAGTCCTTTTCTATTGGAAATACTATTAAGGTGAAGTCATTATTGCTTTCTTCTAGCCTCTAGACTTGTCTATTCCAGGGATCAGCATTTTGCTTTCTAAGACATTCTTACTCTGAAGGCAGATACTCCATAGAAAATTCCTCTCCTAGCAGTGCAGACCTTCCTCATGTGCCACCAACCTGAACTTCTAACCATACCTTTCCAAGGTCATGTATAAAATGTAGCTTTTATATAGCCCCTTCTTTAGCTCCGTGTTACCTAGTCTTTGAATCTGCTGAATTAGAATGGACATTCTTGCTGATGCCTAAATTCAACCCCCCTAAATAAGGTAATGATTACCATTGAGAAAGTTGATTGAAATAAAATGTGAAAGTCTCTAGTGATGCTAAACTCATTCCAATATGAGAAATTTCAGTTTATTAATAAATCCTTCTTTTGCATTTCCCTTAATCTTTGGTAGTAAAGAACATGGCAGCTTAAAAACTACACAAGCATGGAAACCTCTCATGGGTTGGGCAGGAGGGAGAGGTTCTAAAAAATGATTCCAAACATTAAGCTAATCTGTGTGGCTAAATCTGCAGAAGGGGTCTTTAGAGGCCATTAATATGATTGAGGCCTCAAAAATGATTCCCTGGATCTCTAAAACCAGAGTTTTATAAGAGGAAGAGAAGAGAGAACTTTTTCTCTCCCCAACATGTGGACATAACCAAGTAACTTTCCAATGTCCATAACTGTGCATAGTTAGATTTCTGTGGTTTGAGCTCTCTGACTAAAGTATTTTGTTATGTTGGCAATGGAACCAAAATCCGTAGGCCTTAAAGGAACCAAGTGAAGCCATGATCATATTGAAGACTAGTGAGTGGCAGAAGGCAGTGGGTGAGGGGAGCCTATATCTGACTTGACCTGGTTAGCCAAGATTTGCTACATCTTCATCCTTCCTTTCTTTCTTTCTTTCTTTCTTTCTTCTTTCTTCTTTCTTTCTTTCTTTCTTTCTTTCTTTCTTTCTTTCTTTTTTCTTCTTTTCTTTCTTTCTTCTTTCTTTCTTTCTTTCTTTCTTATTCTTTCTTTCTCTTCTTTTCTTTCTTTCTTTCTTTCTTTCTTTTTTCTTTCTTTTTTCTTCTTTCTTTCTTTCTTTCTTTCTTCTTTCTTCTTCTTCTTTTTCCTTTCTTTTCTTTCTTTCTTTTCTTGCTTTCTTCTTCCTTCCTTCCTTTCATCCGTTCTTTCTTACTTCCTCCTTCCTTCCTTCCTTCCTTCCTTCCTCCTTCCTTCCTTTCTTTCTTTCTTTCTTTTTTCTTTCTTCTTCCTTCCTTCCTTCCATCCTTTCTTCCTTCCTTCCTTCCTCCCTTCCTTCTTTCTTTCTTTCTTTATTTCTTTCTTTTTCTTTCTTTCTTTCTTTCTTTCTTTTCTTTCTTCTCTTTCTTTTCTTTCTTTCTTCTTTCTTTCTTTCCTGTCTTCTTTCTTTCTTCCTTTCTTCTTCTTTCTTTCTTTTCTTTCTTCTTTCTTTCTTTCTTTCTGTCTTCTTTCTTTCCTTTCCTTCCTTCCTTCCTTCCTTCCTTCCTTCCTTCCTTCCTTCCTTCTTTCTTTCTTTCTTTCTTTCTTTCTTTCTTTCTTTCTTTCTTTCTTTCTTTTTCTTCTTTCTTTCTTCTTTTCTTTCTTTCTTTCTTTCTTTCTTCTTCTTCCTTCTTCCTTCCTTCTTCCTTCCTTCCTTCCTTTTTCTTTCTTTCTTTCTTTCTTCTTTCTTTCTTTCTTTCTTTCTTCTTTTCTTTCTTCTTTCTTTCTTCTTTCTTCTTTCTTTTCTTTCTTTCTCTTTCTTTCTTTCTTTCTTTTCTTTCTTTCTTTCTTTCTTTCTTTTCTTTCTTTCTTTCTTTCTTTCTCTTTCTTCTTTCTTTCTTTCTTTTTTTCTTTCTTTCTTCTTTCTTTCTTTCTTTCTTTCTTTCTTCTTCTTTTTTCCTTTTTCTTCTTCTTTCTTTCTTTCTTTCTTTTCTTTCTTTCTTTCTTTCTTTCTTTCTTTTCTTTCTTTCTTTCTTTCTTTCTTTCTTTCTTTCTTTCTTCTTTCTTTCTTTCTTTCTTTCTTTCTTCTTCTTCTTTCTTTCTTTCTTTTCTTTCTTCTTCTCTTTCTTTCTTTCTTTCTTTCTTTCTTTCTTTCTTTCTTTTTCTCCCTCCCTCCCTCCCTCCTTCCCTCCCTCCCTTCCCTCACTCCTTCTCTCCCTTCCTGCCTCCGACCCTCCTTCCCTCCCTCCCTGCCTCGGATCCCCCTTCCCTCCTGTGTCCCTCCCTCCCCCTTCCCTCCCTGTGTCTCTAAGTCCCTTCCCTCTCTCCCTCCATCCCTCCCATGCCTCCCTCCCCTCCCTTCACTCCTTCCCCTCCCTTCACTCCCTCCCCTCCCCTTTTCCCTCCTTCCTTTCTCCCTCCTTCCCTCCCTTTTTCCTTCCTTCCTTCCTTCCTTCCTTCCTTCCTTCTTCCTTCCTTCCTTCCTTCCTTCCTTCCTTCCTTCTTCCTTTCCTTCCTTCCTTCCTTCCTTCCTTCCTTCCTTCCTTCCTTCCTTCCTTCCTTCCTTCCTTCCTTCCTTCCTTCCTTCCTTCTTCCTTCCTCTTTTGACACCTAGCAGTGCTCAGGTATACTCCTGTCTGTGCACTCAGAAATTACTCCTGGCAGGCTCAGGAGATCATATGGTTTGTTGTGTATTGAATTCATGGTGGCCTCATGCAAGGCGAAAATGCCTTACCCACTATACTATTGCTCTGGCTCCAACTTACTTTTTTTATTTTTTAATGGAAACTTTCCTTAGAGTATCTTTTTCTGGGTAGTTGGGCTTAGAAACACAGTGGGTAATTTCTAGCAAAACAGACAAAATTTTTAAAGTAAAAAATTTAATTAATATATTTAAATATTTATTAAAATATTAAATATTTTGGTTACAATATGATTTATCTGTTGAAGGTCATCTTGGTTGTTTTCAGAGTCTGGCTATTGTAAATAGTGTGGCAATGTATATACATGTGAGGAAGGGATTTTTGAATTGTAATTTTGTGTTCCTAGGGTATATTCCTAGGAGTGGTATAGCTAGATCGTGGAAACTCAATTTCCAGTTTTTGGAGGAATCTCCATATTGCTTTCCATAAAGGTTGGACTAGATAGTATTCCCACCAGCAGTGAATAAAGTTCCTTTCTCTCCACATCCCCACCAGTAATGATTGTTCTCATTCTTTGTGATGTGTGCCAATCTCTGTGGCATAAGATGGTACCTTATAGTTGTTTTTATTTGCATCTCCCTGGTGATTAATGATGTGGAGCAGTTTTTCATGTGCCTTTTGGCCATTTGTATTTCTTCTTTGACAAAGTGTCTGTTCATTTCTTCTCTTCATTTTTTGATGGGATTAGAGGTTTTTTTTTTCTTCTTATAAAGTTTAATCAGTGCCTTGTATATTTTGGATATTAGCCCCTTATGTGATGAGTATTGGGTAAATAGTTTCTCCCAGTCAGTGGGTGGCTCTTGTATCCTGGGCACTATTTCCTTTGAGGTGCAGAAACTTCTCAACTTAATCTATTTTCATCTACTTATCTCTGCTTCCACTTGGAGAGTGCTGTTTCCTCCTTGAAGTTGCCTTTAGTCTCAATGTCAGGAGTATTTTACCTATGTGTTGTTCTATATACCTTGTGGTTTTAGATCTGATATCAAGGTCTTTAATCAATTTGTATTTTACCTTCATACATGGTGTGAGCTGGGGGTCTGAGTTTGCTTTTTTTTTTTTTTTTTTTTTTGCAAGTGGCTAACCAGTTATGCCAACACCATTTGTTGAAGTGGCTTTCCTTGCTCTATTTAAGGTTTTTTGCTCCTTTATAAAAAACTAGGTTATTGTATGTATGAGGAGCATTCTCTGAGTACTCAAGCCTATTCCACTGATCTGGGGGATCTGTCTTTATTCCAATACCATGCTGTTTTGATAACTATTGCTTTGTAATACAGTTTAAAATTGGGGAAAGTAATGCCTCCCATATTCCTTTTCCTAAGGATTGCTTTAGCTATTTGAGGATGTTTATTGTTTCACATGAATTTCAGAAGTGTTTGATCCACTTCTTTGGAGAATGTTATGGGTATCTTTAGAGGAATCACATTAAATTTGTACAATGTTTTGGGGAATTTTGCCATTTTAATGATGCTAATCCTGCCAATTCAGGAGCAGCGTATGTGTTTCCATTTCCATGTGGCCTCTCTTATTTCTTGGAGCAGGGTTTTATAGTTTTCTTTGTGTAGGTCCTTCATGTCTGTAGTCAAGTTGACTCCAAGATATTTGAGTTGTGTGGTACTAATGTGAATAGGATTGTTTTCTTAATGTTCATTTCTTCCCTATCATAATTGGTGTTTAAAAAGGCCATTAATTTTTGTGTGTTAATTTTGTAGTCTGCCACATTGAATCTAGACAAGGTTTTTTTTTTAATGACATAATAACTTGAAAGTTTTGCCAAGAGTAGCCATATTTTGCTGGTCAGGTATTTTTTGTGTAAGGTGACTCTGTAAGGCCATAGATAACAGGAAGTGTCATTCACTGGGATTCATCTTTGTAGAATTAGTTTCTTAGTAAACTCCTTTGATGATTCAACCTATTTTATATGCAAAATACACTTACTCCTCCACTCTTGTTATCTGAACCTTTTTCCACTTGGAAAATCCTCCTCTATTTTGCCTTTAAACTAAGTGTTCTGCACATCTACTGCTTATGCAGCAAAGTATCCCGAAACTCAATGGCTTAAAAGAATGGTCATTTTAAAATTATGGTTCTGTGGGTTGTTGGAACTCCTTTGTGAGGCTCTTCTCTTTCTCTCTCTCTCTCTCTCTCTCTCTCTCTCTCTCTCTCTCTCTCTCTGATATTAAATTAGATCGTAGTTACCTGTGACTTGACTGTGCTGGAAGGTCAAAGATGGCTTGCTCTGTGGCTGAGATGTGATATTTGTAGTTAAGGCTATTAGCACAGAATTATGGGCATAGAAAGAACTTGAGTACTCTTAGAAAGTTTAAGACAAATTTAAACCTCTCCCTGAACCAGAGTCATATTAATCTCAACCAGGTCGTGGGTAGCCCCCATGACATCAGATACTTTGAGATGACGCTATTTATGTAAAGACTGCTTAGATAAATAGTGTTCCCAGAACTGCAAAGAATGAGTGTTTTCAGGGTCTACATTACACCTTACACAAGGTTGGTAGAAACTAGCACTACTCATCTTGTGTTCCTGCTTTGCCTATTATTTTGATTTTTCACTCCTTTAGTAACCACCATTGAACATATTTCTTTTTATATAGCCTATGTTCTCTGGCTCTCATTGATGATGAGTCCCTATTAATAGAACTGGTGAAAGATGTGTGTACCATAAACTAAAGTCATTACTACCCAAGCCATTATCCAAATTGATTGTCCTATTGCTAGAGCTTCCAGGATTTTTTCAACATTTCTATTTATGTCCTCTGTTATACTAATCCATATACACCTGGGGCATTTCTAGATACCTAGGAGAGTACAGTGTCATAGTGAAAGCACAAAACAAACCAGAAATTACCCCCATACAAAAGAGGTAATTGTCACTTAAGGGAGAAAAAGATTTACAAATAACCAGACCATATAATAGCAGCTAATTCAGGCAGTAAGAAAGGTGCAATCTACATCTTATAGGTCAGAGGACAGGAAAATTCCACTTCTGTTTTCTGTCTTAATTCCCCTTCCAGCTCTGGACAAATTATTACATTTCACACTCTGATTTCTCCATCTGTATAATGAGGAAAACATAACCTTCTTTTATATATTTTACTAGGGCTATGAGCATCAGTGACAAAATATCTGTGTAGGCTTTGGGATTTTATTTTTATAGAGTCCAAACACATTTTTAACCTTACAACACAAGT
This sequence comes from Suncus etruscus, assembly GCF_024139225.1. Lineage (NCBI taxonomy): Eukaryota > Metazoa > Chordata > Mammalia > Eulipotyphla > Soricidae > Suncus > Suncus etruscus. The sequence goes on along the minus strand of NC_064850.1, from coordinate 153,940,790 downwards.
AGAAGTTAGGTAAAATGGTTTAGATCAGCGTTTGTGCATGTGTGTGTGTGTGTGTGTGTGTGTGTGTGTGTGTGTATCTGCACATGCTCATATATGTGACTGCCATGCTCCAAATGAAATCACAGGGGGTAATAAACAGAAGGCCTGCTGGGACCACCAATTTCTTTTTCCCATCTGTAATGCCTGGTGTCCTTTGCTTCACACTGGGAAAAGGATCAGCAGTCTCTCCTCTGTCTTGTGGAGCTGCTGCCTTTAATTCATATTTGCATGTGTTGTGAGACTAGCCAGGCAGCTGAATGACTGCCCAGGAGTGGAGCTTGTGATGATGTAGAGAAATGAAATCACTGTTTAATGAGAATCGGTGAGATAAGGTCCACAGATGGACCATTCGGAAGGCTGTGTTAGAACCACAGTATTCCATTCATTTTATAATATACCTTACTGTGGGCTTAAATTGCATTCTTGGAAAATTTAGCCCAGCATGACTAGTTCTTCTTAGAATAGCATCACTAGCATAATGTTGTGTTCAATAAGCCTGTTGCATAAAAGGTTATCATGTAATTTTTATCATTATAAGTCTCCAGTGCTTCTAAAACTTACCTTCAAAAAACAGCACAAAATGGTTATTTTTTGATGTGATTGTATTTGGAAATATGTTGTTTTTATGTGGAGAAAGGTAGGATTTTGGGGCCACTCTCAGTGTTGCAGAAGGGGCTATTCCTGTTTCTGTGCTCAGGAGTGACCTTTATTGACTTTCAGGGGACCTTGTGTGGTTCTAGGGATTTGAATTTGGGCTGAATGCAAGGCAAGTACCTTACCTCCTGTAATATGTCTCTGGACCTAGAAAGACATTTCTTTTGGGCAGGAGGTGGGTTTGGGGTCATACCCAGAAGTACTCAGGGCTAACTATTGGTTGTTTGCTCAAAGATATCTTCTGGTGGTACTTAGGGCACCATATGCAATGTGGGGGATTTAACAGGGTCAGATGCATGGAAAGTTTTACTTAATCTATCTCTCTGACCAAAAGTAAGTTCTAAAATTTATGACTACTAACCTTATGCTTCAGTTTATCCTTTGGAACATTGCTAAGATTTTATACTAATTCTTTTTAAAACTCATTTCTTTTAATTTTTTATTTTTAATTGTGAGAACAATGATGCAAAGAGGACAAGGTAAAGTTACAGTGAAAGAACAATCGCCCATAAACAGAGTTCTCAGAAGAAATCCCCTTGCTGACGCCTAAATATTGAACTTACAGTCAAAAAAACATTAAGAAAAATAAGGCAGAACCCATGTAAATTATTTTGTCCACAAGTCCCCAGATTGTAGTACATTATAACATTTCTTAGCAGTACACAAAACAACCTAAAGCCATGAGATTTATGTGACTCCTTAACTTTGAAGGTATAGTATTTTTATATATTCATGCACATACATATTAGTTTAAGTTAACATCAAAAGATTAAGAGGTTTTTTTAAGGGTTAGTCAAAAGGGCACAGTAAAAATGGTGTTTGAGTGGCAAATATTGTTTGCATAGGCCCACCAAAATATGGGGGTCATAGAAAGGAATAGCCTTGGTCTAAATACGAGGAGACCACTACCCCTGAAGTTTCCTGGATAAGACCAACTCTAGGCTCCAGGAAAACTAGTTTATTCAATCCAAGTC